>NC_051201.1:13570000-13652500 GCF_015220075.1 Falco rusticolus | reverse complement strand
CAGCATGAAATTACTTCAGTTAAAATGTTAATGTTGCGGGTACGTATGTCATGTTTTGTAGAGCGATTGTAATTTTCTTTTTCAGATGTAAGGAAAGCACTGGATGATTTGCAAAAAGTCATGAAGAATTTTGAATCACGAGCTGAGTTCACAGAAGATTTGCAGAAAATGAGTGATGTAAGGGTCTTGTTTTGTTTCAACCCAATTCTGTAGTGTTTTTTAAAATCCGGAAAACAAGATATTCAGATTGATAAAAGGGTATAAATAATGTAGTCATTCCTGTCTTGCATATTGCTGCATTTGCTTCTTTGCATTATTTGGAAGATATCTGTGCTGTTAGTATAAACCAGTGTATTTAATAATCCTAACTTTCCATCTTTCTAATTAGGCTGCAGGTGATTTTGTTGACATAAGAGAAGAAATAGAAGATGATAGCATTGAAACAAAAGGTAACTGATTTAATAATAAACATTTGTCTTGAAGTAGTAGTAAGCAAAATATTCCATTTGTAGGATTAATACTTCTTACGTGGGATTGACTAAATAATTTCTCTATATCTTCTACATTAAAGAAATCGCTTTATTCAAATTAAAAATTTGAATCTGATGGTAAGATGGATTTTGTTCCTAAGTTTCCCTGTGGGATTCTGTTTTATCTGTTGGTAGCCATCAGCTAAACATACTTGTGGGGTATTTTTCTTTGAAGAGTCTACACTGGAAGTTTGGAGTTTTCTAGAAAAGAGGCAGGAAGCAAAATATGCTGGCTCCTGGAGGGAGAACTAGAGAAGACAGTTTTTGCATCAAAGTGTGAGTTCTGCAACAGAAGAACTACTGGAGAAACACAGGCTCTGCCTCTTACGGGGGAAGTACGAGAGCAGTGTCAGCAGGGAAGGGAAGAAACACTGACAGGGATGAGACGTAAACGGGCAATGTAAACGTTGTCATCCGCTGGGGCGTTTCACTACTGTCGGTGAAACGAATGTGAAAACAAACCTCAGCATGCAGGTCTTGGAAATGTACTGAAGCAGATACTTCCTGAAGGCTTCTGGAGAGGACACTGGGAAACAAAGATAGTTGTGCTAAGGAATTGGATAATTTCTGTGCTTTTTGAAGTGGTGCTTGATAGACAAGACTCAGGCAAAGTTGTAGGAAGAAGTAATTTTACAGGCTGAAAATAGCATCACTTGGACACTTTGCGAAGGAGTAGTAGCTGGTGATTTGGTAGTTCACTGTTATATTTTTTCTGGAGTAAGTCACGGTATTAATATGCCAAGGCTGACTTGAGGAGGTGTCTCTACTATGAGCAGGTGTCATTAGAAAACAGGAGGAGTAACATTCTGGGAAATGCATCCCATTGTAACAGTGTTAATGCAGCATGCTGTGGATGCCAGGTCAACCTTCATGCAGCTTTATTGTGTCCTTAACTTCCATTATTGTCCTCTGAAATCATCTTAATTTTTGCTGAAAATCTGTAAGTGGGTATTACATATGCTTTCTATCAGCACCAATCTGTAGTGAGATTGAAAGCAAAGTAGCTAAAAGAGACAGCCTGGACTTCAGCAGCATAGGAATTGGTTTTGTTCACGTGGAAATGGGCTGTATCTTTGAGGAGAACAAAGCCTAGTATCCCAAGCATCTCATTAGTTTATTGCTGACTGTCCTTTTTTTTTTTTTAATTTTAATAATTTCACTTTTTTTGGTTAGTGTATGAAGTTAATGGTGGTGCTTTGTAGTAACAGTGAGTGAGCACAGTGGACACTGGAGCAGCGAGTGGTTATCCTCTGTTGTCTTTGAGATCTGACCTGGTTTCCTAACTGACAGAAGGTTTGTTAGGAGTAAGAGGGAGATGTTGAAGCGCTTGCTGGTGTTCAGAAGCCATGTGCTTACCTTGGGAGGCAAGTCAGTGGTTAATACTGAAAGGTAACAGAACGAAATCAGGAGGGCACAATCTGAAAATCAAATTGAAATAGATTGTTAACTAATCCTTCCAAATTTTATTTATTAATTTTGTAATTATACCAAATGAAATCCTCACAAGCTACTCTGATTACTTGGCTTACCTCAATTTATATTCAAATCTCAATAAAATACATTTCAGCCTTTTCTTAATGAGATGATGAAAAATGCTACCCCATGGAAGAGTAGGGGACACACATTCCAACATAACTTACAGTCACCTGTTTGCTTTTTAGTGTTGCTATTGAATTTGTATTTAACTCTGGATTAAAGTATAAGCTGGCGTATTTGAATAAGGATATCTTTAAGCCATGAATTCTTAAATTTTTTTTAAAATGGCCGCACAATTGGTTAGTAGAGATTTTAGAACTTGAAGGATGCTGAGTAACAAAGCCATTGCACTACTGTTGATCAGATGCACAAAGCAAAGTTTCATAAAGACCCGTAGATGCTGGAGTCCCGTGGTACAGACAAAATGCTGCGGGTACTTGTGGCAGTGATGGAAGGGGAAGGGTCCTCACCCCTGTAAAGAGGTGCTGTGTTGGGGGGCTGCTGATGGACAGGGGGAAACTTCCCTTGGGACCCTGTGTGGGACTGTGCAGAAACAGGCGGTGTCCCTGGGACCTGCCAGTCAGGGGGGGGAAGGTGGATTAAAGAAGCAGTCCTGCCCTTCACACGTACAGGGCTAAAGTGTTAGTATTGTTGGCAGGCGGCGTGTTCCCCATGTGCTAGACAGCACTCAAACAGTAAAAAGTATTCCCCATCCTCAATGGATGCACCATTTTACTAGGTAGCAAAGCTTTTAAATGCCAGCAGGAACTTGTCAGTGACTACCATTTACTCACAAGTGTATACCTCAGGTCACCTCTGAAGCTTTAAAGGGGGTTATATCTATCATTTCTGAAAGGCAGGTTTTTGTATGTTTTTCAGAGCGGGTCTTTTTCACCAAAATAAGTGATTCACTATGACTGGATTTTGGTCAGAATTTCCAGATGACTCTGGAGATAACTTTTAATGATCTTCATTGTAAACTTGAAAAAATACAACCCAAAACAAAAAGTACTGCTTTTTAAATATAGGTCACTTTGTCCAAAATGAGCTTAAGCACAAACTAAATTTGTTTTCCCAGTTAATAAAATGTGCTGTTAATGGGACAGTGAGCAAATGTCACATTCACATGTTGGTACCTATCCGAGCAAATCAAAGTCTACTGTTTGGCACAAAGGGTAAAAAACCCCACGCTGTAATAAAACTGTCATAGGATCAGTGTCTCCTGCTTTGTAAATAAACATCTTTGCTTTGCCTCGGTATTTCTGTAACATCCGGAGACTATTATCCTGTGCTGGTGCTCTGGTTCATTGACAGTTTCACTTAAACAGTTAAACAATAATTCAAAATGGAAAATGTTCTGCCCATATTCCTTAATTCCTTTGTGGTCCCCCCCATGTCATTTTGTCAGTTGCTTCAGTAATTGCATCTTATTTTTTGTCACGCAGGAAAATACCGAACTGCTCACAAACCTCATTCAAAGCCAAAAGTATCAAACGTTTTTGAGGTAGATTTTCCAGCAAATGGAAGTGATACAAAATCAATGGGCCGTTTCCAGTCAGAGGAGGAACTGTGGGCCCGCTTAGAAGAGCTCGAGAGACAAGAAGAGATACTTGGTGAACTTGACAGGTACAGTGCTGCAGTAGCACAGTAAGGTTTGGCATTCAGAAAGCTGTGGGGGTGTGGTTCTGTTTGTACAGAAAAGATCTCACTGTCAGTGCAAATAACTGACTGGACTGATGCAGTTAAAATCATAATAGGTGGGAGAAGGGTGGGACGTGAACAGAGAGTGCACTGCAAGGGCGAAGGTGCTAAAATCTGCCTCTGTGCAACTGCGGCAGGCCAACGTTCTAGTATTTTTTCTTTCAGATGATAGAAAAGGAGGAAGTAAAATCCATTTGCCACAGGCTAGGAAAATCCATTGTTCACAACGCAGGAGTTACACGTTTAGTGTTTAATGACGTCCTTAGATCTATTCTGATTCTAACGCAATTCATGTGTCACTAGCCATAATGCCACGGTTTTGGTGTTTCCAGCTGACATGGAAAGGACATGGTCATACTTACAGAGTATAAAAAAGGTTCCACTGTCGGGCTAAAAATACAGTATCTGGGTAAAGAAAATGGTGTACAGGCTTGTTCATTATTTTGTATGCCTGTGTGTCTTGAGTGTGAGTTGTCTCGGTTCACTTAGCTATTTCTCATTTCATAGGATGCCTGATACAGTTGAGACAAATGGAGAAGATACAACCTCTTCGGAAGAGGAGAAGGAAGATAAGAGGGCAGATCTGAATGGGTCATATAGAGCAGAAGACTGTACTACTCAGGGCAACTTCCATAAAGAAGTAACAAATTCAGGCTTGTTTGGTGGCCAAGTTAATGGCTCTAGTTATTATCACAGCGATGATGAAGATGATATAGATACTGGAGATAACTCTGTTCCAACTATTTTTTTCTCTCATACTGTTGAACCTAAAAGGGTTTGTACTTTATTATTTTTATCTTTCTCTCAAGAGATTATGTGAGACATATATACCATATCTGAAATAGAAAATTTTAGATAATTTAGAATGCTAACTATAGGTGACATTTATTTGGATTTTTTTTTGAGGGCTTGAAACCCACTGTTTAAATCCTGCAGTTTCAAATACAGTATTAAAAAATTATCTCGAAATGTATACCTTGCTGTGCTGGCTTCTGGCTGCTGTAAAAGGTAGTATCCTGTCCAGGAGTTTTTAAAATGACTTTTTACTTGACTTGAAATTGACTGTTGAACAGCTCAGTTGTTGAGGAGAGTTTGAATAAGTAGATTGTCATATACTATGTGCAAAATCTGTGCACATTAGTGCAAAGAAATGGCCCAGCCTAGTGCAAGTGGTAAAGAATAAACAGTTCACACTGTGAATGTTACCATTCATCCATTTGTTTTAATTCATCTATGCTTTGTAGTCCCCAACTGCTTGAATAGGAGAATGTCAGACGTCAGTTGATCTGCAGCCTGGCGATTGTTGATTTTATGGTCTAGACCATCATTTGTGTTCAATTTTCAGGTAAGAATAAACACAGGAAAAAATACTACTTTGAAATTCAGTGAAAAGAAAGAAGAGGCCAAGCGTAAAAGGAAGAACAGCAGTGGCAATGGCCATGCAACTCCAGAACTGCCTAACATCAAAACCCCAGCAGACATTTACCGGTGTGTAATTTATAGCATTGGCATGTGAGCTTTCCCCTTAGCAGACCTTCGCTTTTCATTTCTGTTCACCTATAGTATGAAGCCGAGCCTACTATTCCCTAAAAGAAACAGCTGGAACTGAATTTACTACTTAAAAATGAAAGTTTGTGGCTTCTGCATGGTTGCCATGCTTTCATATCCATAAAACACTTCTTAGCTTAAGAGTTCCTTTTCCAACTAGCAATTCGTCATTTATCTACTTTTTTCAGAGTTTCTGAAATTGAAGTAAATTTGCTAGTACGTATGCCCTGCATGAGGGAATACAGCAGTTACCTTACATATTCTGGTTAATTCTATGTCATTTGCTCCTGTGTTTGTTTTCAAACATAACTGACCAGATCTGTCACTTGTAATAGTCCTCCTGTTCCAGTTACTAATTGTTTCTTTTCGTCTCTTCCTTTCTAGTATCTTCAGAATATACTCAGGTCTTTGTTTGCATAATTTCTCTTGCATTCTCTCTCCCTGACTTTAGTCCTTTACTGTCTCTATTCTCTGTAAAAAGAAGTGCTCACCTGTAGAACAACCACGCTGAAAGAGTTTAAAAAAGTCTTGGGCTCAGAAGTCTGTATAAAACACTAATCTAAGGTGACGGGAGAGTTAAAACAAGTATTTAGGTTTGTAAAGATGAACACCAGACCTATTAGATTGGTTGATTAAGTGCTTGTGAAAATCACACTGCATTTGTATGTCAGTGTATTCCGGCACCTAAATATTTAACAAAATGTGTCACAAATTGTGAAGAGGTAAAAACCCATCCTGTAATGGCAGCTACTGGGGCTGAAGATGAGGTAAAAGGTTCATGGTGCTCTCCCTGAGCTCTGCAAAGGAGCTCCCATCTTCTGTGGAGATATGCAAGTGTTCCGGTGAGTGCCTGATGAATAAAGCTGTTAAGAGACAAGTAACACCATTAAAACTCATCCAGTCATCGGGCTCCTCCTTTGTGAGTTTGATAAAATCAGCACTGTCTTCTGATGCCACTCTTTCTCCTCCACCCACCCTTGACTTCTTTAAGTCACGGAGATGGAGTACAAACTGTAGGAAGAGGCCTCTCTATCAGTTTACAGTCTGTTAATACTTGAAAAGAGTCTTCGTGTTGGTGTGATCTTAAAAGCTGATTTTTTAAATTTTTGTTTGTTTGTTTGTTGCTGAAAGGAGATTATAGCACTTGTCAGGAAAAAGCTTCATCTTTTCTATGTGCAATGAATGCTTCAAGTATTTGTTTTTATATTCTACATTTGACAAGGACTTTATTCTAGAGGACCTTCCTTCGTGATCTTCTGTTTCTCTTTATAGAAACAACCCTGACAATCGTTTAGTTTACCTTTTTTCTAACTTTTTGTAACTCATGCTATTCTGTTTTCTGATGCTTTTCAAAGAGCTATACATTGTCTGCTGGAAGAGCATACCAACTTAATGCTTGAATAAAGGGCATAACAGTGTTTGCTCTGCAGAATTGATTCTTGTACGTTGGTAAATAAGATGCCTCTAAAGGTACGATGTTGTAATTCTGCAGCGAAAAAGTTGGAAAAGCACATCATAATTAATTTGTACAAAAGACAAAGCAAGATCACTGTAAATTTGTCATCTGATCCTGAAATGGTTTATTAAAGCTAACATTTTCCTTTATAGAGTCTTTGTTGATGTTGTGAATGGAGAATATGTCCCTCGTAAATCAATTTTGAAGTCTCGAAGCAGAGAGAACAGTGTTTGTAGCGATACCAGTGAGAACAGTGCTGCTGAGTTTGATGACAGACGAGGAGTTCAGAGGAGTATTAGCTGTGATGAAGCTACTCAGAGTGACAACAGTGAAGGCATACTGGAGGAAGAGGAGGAGGAGGGGCAGCAGCAGCTACCAAAAAAGCTTCCTCCCTCTTCAGGGACAACCGAGGTACAGTTTTTAATTAATTATTGATTGTTGGCAGGGATAAAAACGAGAAATCTAATGGCTGTAGTTGCCTATACCATCAGTTTGATATCTTTAAAATAATTTTCTAACTCCTACCTAGTTTGCTTCAGAAGGACATTATCAGGTGACAAGCTTCTGTCATGTGCATCCTAGGGGCGGGGGGAAGGAGACGAGTCATGTGGCTTCCCCAAGACCTGAAGCTGTTCTGTAAAGATCTGGCGAAGTAGTCGCTTGCCAGTGTTACTGAAACCAGTGTCATGTCTACCGGGTCATCCTGAAAATTTCACTGCAGGATATACAGTGGGTTTAAAAAAAAAAAAAAAAGACTATGTGCTTCATAGTGGAGAGGGGAGAGTTGATTCTCTGTAACCTGTGTTGCACAGCTGCTAGACAGCTAATTTCTAGGTGGTGTTTTAAAGTTTTAAAACACAGAAATATCAGCTGAGTTATTACTTGGACATGCTAAAGGCAGAGGAATTGCCCTGTGGAAGAAGGCATTACTGCTCCACTCATCCTATTCCAGACTGGGGCCATTAGCGATCCCAAACAAATCTATTTTCATGCGTTTGGAAAGTTCAGGGCTTCATCATAAAGAAAAGAGACTGTTAGACGTAAGGGAAAATGTACAGTTGCTTAGTGACTGGATGAACACAAGAATTAAATGTAGCCGCTGCTCTGAAATTCATGGCATAGGGTATTCTTCATTTTTATTTTGTGAGAACTTACACTAATTTTTTCAAACCAGATGAAGCTGAGTTTTCAGTAGTTCCCAATGCAGCGGGCAAGTTCAATGAAAACACTATTTTTAGAAAAATTATTTTTGACAAGAAATGAATTCCTCATAAAAGCTATTGTTTATCATCATTTTTCATACAAGCAGCTACAGATGCATCCAGGCAGGATGTGAAGATTCATGGTGGAAGATCCATCTGTAGACTTAGATACTTAACGTTGCATACTTCCTGGAATATATTTGCTATATTTTTATAAAACATCTAAGTACACTTTAGAAGTTACCCATTAGTCCATTTTCTGAATATGACTTGATTATTCTCTACAATGTAATGTATTTGCTAAGTAACTGCAGGAGAGTGAGCAAAACACTCATTAGACTTGCCTTCTTAAAGGCTGCTGTTTTGCTTTTGGTTGTTTTTGTGGGTGTTTGAAATACATTATTTCTCCGTGACCACTTGCAACTCAGTAACTTTTTTTGTTTCTACTTTCACCAGAGTTGTCTTGAATTGTATTTTGCTTACCTGTTTTTGAAAATGAGTGTGTTGTTATAACAGTGCAGTTGTGCACAGGCACGGCTTTGGGCATACTGTGGCTATTGGAGCAGAAAACAAAAAAACACTGCTTTTTTTGCAGGTCCTGCAAGAAAAGAATGGCTGGTTTGTTTTGCTTTGTTTTTCTTGGTAACTGAGTTATGAAAAAGCAGAACTAAGCATAGTTAATAAATCTGGTGTGCATTCCTTTGTGCCCTGTATGATCATCAAACCTTGGATGTAAACTGCTTCCCCTTGTCCTTAGGCATTCGGACTTTTGTGTTTTCAGTACATAGTAGAGTGATTTGTTCTTAAATACGTTTATGAAAAGTAGTTCTGAGCTGCTTTTTTCCCAGTCTTTTCCAAGAATCACGGTCATTTCTTAGATAAGTTAAAAAGGATTCAAGTCATATAATCAGCTGCATATAAATTATCATTTTTAAACATTAAATGTTTTTATTAGACCTTTTATAGAGAGAAATAGTTGGAAGCGAGTTTGCTGTTCTCTTAAGTATAAATTTCTTTCACCATTTTTTGATCATATTTGGTAAGGAAAAAAGAACAAACAAAATACGTGCTTGCCAATTTGTATGCAGTGTGTCAGCTTGATGCAATTAGAAGATATTAAGTCATAAAATATGACGTATGATGGAAATGCTGACATACTCCAAGTTTGCAAAATCTCTCAATTCTTATCCAAAATGAAACTATATATTACATCAGCTGGTTTATTTCTTGAGCGTGTGTCGGTGAGTAGGCAAGTTTTTAGATCATTTGTGCAGTAGGATTGAGATTTAAGTAGTACATTTAAGACACTGTCTTTCATTCAGTCGTCTTTGAACAAGCTATATTTTGAGGTTAATTACGATTTGGTTACTTATGCAAGGAACAATCATTGATTTAAAGATATTTCTTTACTTTTGATTAAAAGAAATAACAATCCTAATCAGGCTAATATAGGGTAATGACCTTATGGGCATAGCTTCACATTTGCATTTTATTAGCTCATTTTGAGTACTCTCTTCTTTTGTAGGCATTTTCCGGAACTGTTATAGAGAAGGAGCCTTTGTCTCCCTCCTTAATACCACACCCAGTCATTGCTCACCCAGTCCTGCCTACCATTCTGGAGAGAAAATCAGAGGAAGTTTTGTCCGAAGCATCAGAAGAAACTACAAAGAGGATTTCAAAATTCAAAGCTGCCAGAATGCAACAGACTAACTAGGTCCTGCCTAGCCAGCTGACGTCGGGGTATCATGTCTAGTTTCATATTTGTTGAGATTACGTAAAACTATATGCGTTGCACCTAGCTAGTTAAAAGAGTGTCCTATGTTAATTTGGCATTGGTTATCTTTTGAAACATTTATTGGCAACATTAAAAAAAAAAAAAGTTCAGTGTTTGAACACTTGAGTATTCATCTTGTTTTGTCGATTTCCCTGTGTGCTGTCAGCACCTTTGTATATGTTTGCCTTATGATAGCAGCACTTGGGTTCTTTTTCAAAAACTGTTCCTCACATACATTGTTTTTGTGTTTAAACCTAAATACAGGCAGTTTTGTGCCAGCTGTGATGTTCTACATACCATATGGACCATTTTAAGGAAACTTTTCACATTTCAAATAGATTCACCAATTATATTGCATTACTTGCTTTAGCATTTTAAGACACACTTGTATTCACATTCTTGTAGTTTTGCAACTAGGTGTCTGCTGAAAGTTTTTTTCCTTCTTTCAAACCTCTCTGATATCTCACTGTACAGATCTATAAAACGCTGGGTTCGTGTACATTGCAGGGAAGTTTCTTTGATGGAAAAGGGTATTTTGTAAAATTAAATTTTCAGTAAAAAAGCTGTGAAAGTCGTGTGTTTTTTGCTGCTTTACTACTAATTTGGAAACAAGGCAGAGAGGTTTTTATTTTGAACTTGCATTTCTAGCTTGAAGTGTTTACTACCACATGGACATAAAAGCAGTCCATTCTCTTCTGCCATTGTGTTTTAACCTCCTGCTAATGAATGTCCATGGAAATTGAATGCTCTTAAGGAGAGAAGCATAAACTCAGGCTCTGATTACAAAATCTCCCAGTTCTTTTGTATACTCAGGAAACATTGTAATTGTCTTGGGAATGCCCAGAGGGAGTCAGCACTAAGGAAAAATGTCTTAATGCTTCAACTTTATTTCAAAACACAACAGCACTGCAGCACTCGGGGTACCGTTCTGTGTATCCTTCTCATGACTGAGAGCAATCCTCGCTCTCGGAGTCCCTGCCCCGCTGCCCCTTCTACCGGCTTGCTGCCCCCTCCCTTGTGCTGACACAGCTTTTGTTGGGGCCACCCCTTGAATGATAGTAGGTGACAAGAGCTGGGTTTAAAAAACAAAACTACTGGATTCCGGGGTGTTCTGGGTTTTTTTTTTAATAGTTGTGTGTGTTTATCTGAAGCTAGTGAGTTTTCTAACCTCTTCCGCAGCGTGCCTGCACCAGCGCAGGTAGACGGGTAGCGTGTGGAGCGAGGGCAAGGGAGAACGTTGGCAGAGGGCGTGGGGAGGTGGAGTACCTTAAACCGATGTTACTCTCCAGCAGACATCACCAAACCACAGCCTAAAAAGTGAGGCAGAAAGACCTGGGAGGTGTAAGGAAGGACTTGCTTTTGGCCACAGTTCTGTGGTTTTGCAAACACGCAGCCTGAGAGCCGCCTGCAGCTGGTTCTCCAGATCTTGGCCGTCCGTGAGCAGGGGTCAGCTAATGCCGTTTCCTCACCTGTCCCTAAAACAGCCGCGCCTCGCAGCCTCACAGTTAAACTGAGCCACCAACTCCCCCTTCCTCCACACTTGTTTTATTTTCTCTGTGCTTAAAGGGAGGAGGAGGCATTGGGGCTGCTTTTTCTAAGGTGGCTTTTAAAAAAGGCTGCGCTCCATCCAGCGCTGACGTTCTCTGCTGCGTGCTTGGGAAGGTGGTGGTGCTTCATGAGCAGAAGCTGCAGGGGGGCAAGACGGGGCAGGTAGCAGGGGTCCCTGCCTGGGGGAGCAGCCCACCAGGGCCCACCAGAGCCCACCAGAGCCGCGGGGCTGCAGGTTCCCCGCGATATGGTGCAAATTGTGTTTTGGTGCAAGAACTGAAGGGAAAGTTGTGTGGCCCTCCCGTGCCCGAAGCTCACCGGCTGGGAGGGGGCAGTCTCTGTTTGAAGCAGATCCTGAGAAGCACGTTGAAAGTGTTAATGATTAACTTGATTCATGCTCAAATGTGGACTTTTTTTTTTTTAAAGCATATTGCATTAGTACTAAAATAAGCCATCAATGCCAGTCCACCCTCTATTCACGGCTAAATATTTAAAGGAGGTTATTTATAGCTTCTTTAATGAATTCTTGGCTAAACAAAATGAAATTATGTCCTAGAAAAGTAGAAGCTATTTTGTAACCAGAACAGTGCAACTGTAAAATATAGTTCCATGAATATGTATTTTAAATAACAAGGGGTTGAGATCCAAGACTACCAGACATGGATAATTAGAGGGGAAAAGAAGAGAAAGAAAGAGAGAGAGAAACCCCTTTAAAAAAGATTTATTTAGATATCTTCTGAAATACTTCCCACTTCTAGTTACTTCAACAAAACCAAATGCCCCTTGTCACCATAGATCAGTTTCAAATCAAAATTAATTCTTTGCTTGTTTTCTCCCCCCCCCCCCCTTCCCCTTTTTTCACATCCCTGCTCACAGGAAAAAGTAGGATAAATGCACCTTGGGTTTTAATGAATTATGGCCTCGGTTCAGGGAAGCATCCTTACTCAGGAATGCACTTTGGCATGTGCTTATGTCTCAAAGATTTTGCAAAGAAGAATGGATTTAGCCACATGCTTAAACTAAGCACATGAGTGTTTTCCCTAATAGGGAGCCTGAATGTGTCTGTGCCCTTTCTGCAATATATTTAATTGTCAGAGGGTTTGCAGGCTGGAATGATCCTTCATCTTTGGTCTCTTCACTTGGGCTTTACCAGTAGATTCACTGTGCAGTGCCTAGAGCAAGAAGGCACGGCTGTAGGATTTTTATAGAAGGCTTGCAAATGCTGAATTTAAAAAAATATCCTAAATCCAATCTACCAAAGCAGATAAAAATCTAAACAGTAAAAAAATGATCATGTGAAGGCCTGTCTCAGCGAGGACTGAAACTTTGCTTTTTGTGAAACACTGAAGCTGACAAGTGGATGCAGCTGACCGTCAGTGCACGGATGAGGCAAATGCTGGGATGAAGCGACGGTGCCGCACATTTAAGGCACATCGGGTTCCCGGTGGTAAATTAATCTGTCGATGTGAGTGTCTTTTTGCCCCCCCGTGCTGCAGTTAAGAGATTTTATTCACTTAATTACTAATAAGGGTACAGTTGATAATCGATTTCTGAAACACCCTTGATGGCTTTTCCTGTGCTGCTGCCGGAAGGGCTCCTGGTGTGCCGGGGAGCGCTGCCCAGCTCCCCAGGCACAGGGCTCGGGAGCCGGCGTTTGGTGCTTCCCAGTGTTTCCCAAGAGGTTTTGCATGCCCTCAGCGGGAAGAACATGGCCCGGCCGGGGCTGGGTGGCTTTGGCAGCTGGTCACCGGGGTGGCACAGACACACGCACGCTGGAAGGAGCCCCTGCCCCAGCCCTGTCCTGGTGTCCCCAGCCCCTTTGGGCACGGGCGAGCGGTGCCAGCCAAACCGCAACCAGGCATGGCCTCACAGGCAGGTGGGGATGCAGCAGGAGAAAAAAATGGGGAAAGACACCGCTGCAGGAGAGGTCTTTGGTCCAAAACGCGGTAGCAGCAGCCTCCATGGACACTGCATGGCCACAGGGACAAGTTGCTGGGCTGTGCCCAAGTGCCCCGCAGCTGCCCCACACAGCCCTTTGCAGCTGCCCCACACAGCCCTTTGCAGGGCCATGATTGCGTCAGTGATGCACTGCAGATTACCTGCTCCCATTCCTCCCTGGGGGGCAAATTTGACTCTTTAATCTTCTTTAATTGGCCACAAGTAAGCTGAGCACCTGCCTGTACCTGAGGAAAGGATTTGCTGGGGGGGATGCTTCCCCTCTGAAGCTGAGGAAGTGTGGCCTGGAGAAGACAGTGGATGTGGGACATGGGATGTGGGACGTGGTGCCTTCGGTGCAGCTGGGTCTGCGCCGGCAGCTGCCAGCCCGGCCTGGGTCAGCGGAGCTTGTGACGAGCGTTCAGAGGTAACCCGGGTTTGTTTCCTTCTCTCTCCTGTAAGACTAGTTGCACTTAGCACTTTTCATTGCTCGCTTAGAGCATCTAAAGCGGCAGATTTTTGTGTGTTTCGAGAGTGTCTAAACCAGCTGTTTTAGCTGTTCATTTTAACAAAGTGATTTATGTTGCAAAAAATGAGCTGGGATTAAAAGAAATCAGATGTGTGTATTTGGTATGCAATATTTTTGTATTACAAATAGCTCCATTCTAACCCACATTAACCCCATGATACGTGAATTTTGCCAACTCCCGCTGCGTCGGTTAAATCAAATCCAGTAAATCACTCCGAGTGTTCTGATTTCTAAGCAAACTGGTCTCCCAGCAGAGCCCTCCACCACCGCTCGCCGAGCGGGCGACCTGCGGCAAATGGCGCGGCTCCGGCGGCGGCGGCGGCGGGGCTGGGGAGGCGCCGGCCGGGGCGGGCGCTGCGCGGTGCGGGGCTGCGCGGTGCGGGGCTGCGCTGCGCCGGCGCTGCGCGGTGCGGGGCTGCGCGGTGCGGGGCTGCGCTGCGCCGGCGCTGCGCGGTGCGGGGCTTCCCCGGCTGCTCGCCTCGGGCTGCCGCTCGCCCCGCGGCACGTCCCGCTCCCCCCGCACCGCACTGCCGGCCCTGCGCGGGTGCGGGTGCGGGTGCGCGGCCTCTGCGCGGGTGCGGGCGCGGGCGGCCGGAGGGGCCCGGCCTGCGGTTCCCCGCGCACGCCGGTAGGTAGCGGCGCTGAGCAAAAGCAACACCGGAAAGCTGCCAGTCAGTGATTATAATTTATTATTCATTTCTGTTATAGGTGGGGTGTGCAGACAGTTACAGTAATAATTACCAAGACTAGAGTGTTTCCTAGGCAACGGGTTTTTTTTTCCTTCATTCATGCTGTTGCAGAGAGTATGCCTGTAAAGCATGACATTGCTGTATTCGGAGGTTTGTTGCCCTCCTGCTGCTCCAGGTTTGATGTTAGTTACAGTATCATAAGGTGCTCTCAAGCATAAAAAGCTCAGGCTGGGATTAAAGCACGCAGGGAACGCTATCGCTAAGTCTTTCCTTCTACTGTTTCACTTTTAAGTAACAAGGTTATAAAAATGCAAATGCCATCTCCGGGTTGTTAATAACTAATATTGGGAAGAATTCCTGCAAGTTGTAAAACATTTTTCGTAAACAAACCCAAACCCAGGTGAGGTGCCTCCTTGTATTTTACGATGGTCTCGTGAAAATAATATTTGCAAAAGAGGGACTTGCGGCTAGATCCAGCCTGGCGGTGTTTGGCGTCGTAAATCAATGGGAGCCGCTCCACGCGGCTAATGATAAGGTGGTATTTGTTGTTTATCCCGCTTTATGGCAACGGTTTGCGAGGAGGAGGGTGCCATGTCCTTCCTGAAGGAGCTGGAGTAATCCTTGGTGTGGTAACAGAGTAACAGAAACCGCATCTATTATCAGAGATTTATAAATGGATCATATTATCCTACATTTTTAGGCTTACTAGAGCGCTCATTTCCAGAAACTTACATCAAGCATTGTGCAAGGATGAAAAGTAGTATTTTTCCATCCCTGCTGTACGAGGCAGAGGGAATTCATGGTGCAATCTCACACCGAGATGGGGAATTTTTACCCGTTAAAATTTTGAAGTAAGATGCTAAAGTATGATTACATCTAGAAAGACTGTAATCTGCCAGCGACGCGCTCCCCTCGGAAGGGTGGGCTGTGGATTAATGGGGCGACCCATGGCTCTGGGATCCCGGCTTGTTGGAACAGTTTGATCTCTTTGAAAGGTTAATGGTGATACTAAAACAAAACAAGAAACCCCAAATATAGACTCAACCCTCAAACAGGCAAAGCCCTGATGCATTGTAACTCTCCTCTTGGCTGCCTCGTGCATACAGCCAGCTCGGAAAAGCTCACCGGCACGTGGTGTGCCACCCTGGTGTTACAGCAGTGGAGATGCTCACCTCTGGCCATTGCCCCTGCCCCTGCTCGGGTGGCAAATCCCAGGTTTCAGGCCACCTCAGGCTGTTGGTGAGGAAGGCCAGCTTCGGCCCCTGCCCGGGCTGCGGTGGGAGCCAGCACCCTGCTGTGCCCGGTGGCAGGGAGCACCCTGGGTGCCCGTGGCCAGCCCCAGGTCCCCACTAGCTTCGGGCTCACCCACGTGGGGACAAACAGCCGCTATCGCCTCCGTCCCCGGAGCGGGGCCGAGCGCTGTGGCACAGGGTGCTGCCGCGGGTCCCGCTGCTGCCAGGGCGGCTCTGGGGACATGCGAGTTCTGGCGTGAGCCCCCCTGCAGCCCCCCACAAGCAATGCCTTCTCCAACCCATGGCATCCCCCGGTTTCCCATGCCAAAATGTGCCCCCTCCCCCCGCAATCCCCACCTTGGTCCCCGCCGGGGCCGAGCGGGCACCCCGGGGTGCGGCGAGCGGTGGGGGCTGCATTGCCAGGGGTGCCCGGGTGAGCTGTCTGCAATAAATCAGTTTCCATCAGCGCAAATCATTTACGCTAATTCGTTCAGATTTGGATTTAAGTTTTAAAGAAAGCTTCAAGTTACCTCAAAATAGCTTAGTAATTATTTTAATAACTTGTGTGAGCAGGAACAATACCCACAGTGTCAATTCTGGCTCACAAAATGTTTTTTTCAACTGTTCTGAGGAAAAAACAGCGAACAGTTCAACAGCTTAAATACAAGCGAGTGGATCTCCGGAGATTAATCTGTCTGGTGTTCCTCAGGTAAAGACTTCTGCACAATTTAACAAAGGAAATAATTTTCCTATTTTTATAATGCATGTCTCTCTGTGGTATAAATTACTAAAACCACGCTGCTTATCCTCAGTAATGTTATAGATGCAGATAATTTACTGTGTATCACGTTATCAGTTCATTAAAGAGATGCAATAAAATCATTATTTACTAAGAAACAGCAACCCTTGCAATATCTTGTCAGAGAAATTGGCTGATGCAAGAGGATCATATTTAAGCCTATATTCACAATAGCCCTTTAAACATTTCATCTGCTTCCCACTTGAGTTGCGTGGAGGGAGCCGGTATTCCCGCAGCCCTTTGGCAGAGGCGGCAAAGTTGAGTGCAGCCCGGCTGGCTGCCATGCCGGGGCCCGATCCGGTGGCATCGCCCCCTGCTCCCCGGGGCTCCCCGCGCCCGCTGGGCTCGGCCCCGCTGTGCCGCTCCCGCCACCCGCTCGGCCAAAATGTTGCCAAAATATTAAGGGAGGCTTAGGCATTTCCTACCCCATCCCCCTCTTCTCCTCTGCCTAAAGATTACTCTGCATCCTAGACAAAGGAAATATTTAAACTGTTAAATCTGAACAAAGATACAGTCTGCGTATGACTTCTCTGAAGCCCTATAAAAATTCTTTAAAATTGCCTATTCACTCAAATTTACTGAGTGTAGCAAAAATGTCAAAGGCATAAAGTCAGAGAAGATTGAATAAAATAATGCAGAAAGACAGATTAGTCATGCACAGACCCACACAGCCTTTCACAGCACACAATACCACTTTTTATTACCGCTCTATCTTTACAAAGACTATGTTCAATACATAGAGGATGATACATGGTCAGTCATGTAATCTGCCTTTGATTCCAAGACTCATTTATCTGGGCCCTTTTCACAAAGACATTGATGAGAGATTTCAGTGTTTTCAGTGCATTGTTTTATTTATCATATATAATGGCTGGTGGAAAAAAATAGGAATTATGTCACAGATCCTGCATAAAGGAGTTGTATAAAAGACTCTGTGACAAACTTTGGTAAAACACATAGCAGCTCAGCTCAGGCGCGCTCCTTTTTTTTTCCCCAACCCTGTCCCCCTCCTCAAGCACTTTGAATATTGACAGCTGTCAGAAGCCCTCAAGGACGGATGCTGCCCGCCGTCTCTGCCTGCTCTTGCAGCCCTCATGAAGCTGTCTGAAAATTACCAATTTTTTTTTTCTTTTAAATTTGAGTAATATTTTAATTGTTATTTTTAGCAATCTGGATTTATTATTTATACATTCACCAAAGAAAAGAGTCAGTCACAGTTTTGTATCTTGCAAATTTAATAAAGAACAGCCCTTAAGATAGAATTTCTCAGCCTGCCAGGACTGACAAAAGCCAGCTAACGCAGAAATGTCAACAGCAAACCTCATCAGCAGCCCCACCATGCCTTGCAATCAAGGGAAACCTATGGCTTTACATAAACAATAACATATAGCTATCTAAATATCCGTATGTGTGTGCGGAGATGCTACCCGAGGGGCAGGAGGAGGAAGGGACGCAGTGCGGGGGCTCGGTGCTGCCGGGTCCCCTCTGCGTGCGTGCCGGGGTGCTCTGGGGGGGAAGGGGTGAGGGTTGATGCTCATCCCATGGGATGGGGGGCCAAGCCCAGCACCTGGACGCACAGTGGTCCATCTGGAACGAGCCCATCGGTGTGCTTGGGCTCGCCCCAGATTTACACCAAGCGAGTGGGGCCGCTTTGCCCCGCTGAGTCACCATCGTGTGGGTGCAGGAGATTTGTTTTCTTCTACATAGCGAGCGGGGGGGGGGGTTGGAGCAGCCGCTGCCCCCACCCAAACCCAGCCAGAGCTGCCCGGAGTGGGCAGCGCTGCCCCTGGGCAAAAGCGCGGCTTTATTAAATACCGGAGCATTGTCTGCTGTGTGCTTAAATCCCACTCTGACTTTCAAAAGGTCTTTCAAAAAGTGTCTCTGTGGCTCATGGCAAAAGGAGGCTTTCCCTGAAAGAAGGCGGAGATGACCGAAGGCTGGGGAAAGGGCTGGGCCAGCCACGGTGCGTCGGGAGGGTACCGTGTGAGAGCATCCCTACCTGGCACCGCAGGACTGCGGCACCCTAGACGGGGCCTGAAATAAGGGCCTGAGCTGGGATTTAGCTGTAACTCCAGCAGTTTTAGACCCTGAGTGAGGTCTCCAAGGGAGCAGGCAGAACGGCTGAATTTGGAAATGATGTAGAGACACCGTATGGCCAGATGTGAGCTCTTCTATAGGGCTGGCAGAGATAAATCACGGAGGTATCCTTGACAAATATAGTAGCTTCCACTCAGGGCACGATGTTAACCCGCACTTAAGGCTGAGGCACATGATTTAATAGGGAGAGACTTCGCGGCTAAAGAAAAATCTCTTGAGGAAAAAAAAGCGATGGCGATGTCGCTGGAGTTGGGCTGATTGCGCCAGCCCCGGGGGACGCGTGTCCTGAACCTGCCGTGGGGGTGTCCCTGGCAGGCTGGGGACCGGGGCGATGAGACGCCGGGGTGGCTTGGGTGGGCAGGGTGCTGCCGGTGGCCCTGGGACCCGCGGCAGGAGGGGCTGGGATGCCGAGCCAGGACAGCCCCATGCATGTCGCCTGAGCCGGCTCGGTCCCTTTAACCGCGGGGAGTGATGGAGAGCCCAAAGCTGCCGCTCTGCGAGGTCCCTGTAATATAGTGCTGTGCAGCTGCAACTTAGATCGTGAGGAAAACAAAATGGGCCGACTGAAATGGAAACTTTTGTTACTTATAATGTTAATGAAACCAGTTTATCAGGCAGCGCAGAGGAAGTGGAATATTTAGTGCCATTTAATGTCTAATCATCAGCATTTCTTTGAATAAATCACATTACATTGTCTAAAACCTGAAAAGACGAAGCTGTAATAATTTTTAATATGTTGTAGTTTCATTAAAGGGACACCCTGTTTGCTATCTAGCCTGATGTGTTTCAGGGGAGGTCGTGGAAGTGTATGTGGCGGTTTCTGACATGGCCTGGTGACACGGTGACTCGGCTGCGGCATGGCCGAACAGCAGATCCGGGTGTCCCCATGTGCTGGCAGGTGGCGCGTGCGGCACCACTGCCCCAAGCTCATGGCGGGGCTGGAGGTTTGAGAAGCGACCTCATGCTCTTTGGGTCTATACTCTGGTACCATCAAGGGTTTTTATCTTAGCAGAAATATTTCCTTTCTCAAGGCTGAATCGCAACATTCCCATTTTCTCCCATAGCATCCTGGCATCATCCTCCTGTGAGCCAGGGGGTCTGCACATCCTACCTGCTACCAGCCAGGGTGCCTGTCCAGATTTTTAATCCACCAGCATGGCCTCGGCACCTCTCCAGTGGCCAGCCTGCCCTGCTCCCTGCCTCGCCATCCCAGCTTGTCCCACCTGCCCCTGATACCCCCGGTCCCTGCTCAGGGCATGGCTGCTCGCTGCCATCCCGGCCAGCACCGGGCACCAGCGGTGGGCAGCCCGCAAAGGTCCAGTTCTTGCCCACCAATGTCTTGCTCATTGCAACTTTTAAATGAACTGCAATGAACCTATAAGTCATAATAAAATGAAATGATGACAGTTGTCTTCAAATCCATTGATTAATGGAAATACGGGTAGCTGGACACAGACTATATGGTTATAAATGGTGCTGTCAAAATAAAATAATTATTGTATTAATAAGGAAGCTGTTCAGCATTGGCCCTACTCTACCTCTAAAAATATTTCAGCCCTTGATGTGTTTTGTGTTTCATGATACATCATGTGTTTTCCTGATGAGCGGCTCGGCGGTGTACGTTTTAATACAATTACTGTTTAGCAATGTGAGTCCCTCGGATCCTGGTACATGCACTGCAGCTGCAGATGGATTTTTTTATTGACTTAATACTAGTTCTAACTAGATCCTGAAGATTGACTAAGTTGGTGGAGCACATACCACTTTCAAGCAGGAATGGGAAAAAACTAGCATATGTTATTGTACCTGAAACACTCTATGATATGTACTAAATATTATGACTACTGCGAGCCCTGCAATAATTGATTCACCCACACAGCCATTTAGTCTGTGAGCTGTTCGTTTTACAAATTCTACAATCTTTTAGAAATTCTTTCAGTGAAGAAGATTGCTGCCTGGCCTCAGATTCATTATGGTGATTGAATCCTCTTCAATAGAGAACTGTTTAAAGAGAGCACATCCCTGTGTGTCTCACTCAGAGTGAAGGCACATAGGTTAAAAGCTTGTCTGGGTGGCATAATTCACTGCTGCTGTGCCAAACAATCACATCTTATTGTGACCTTCATAAGATACAAAAAGGCAACAGTATGGAGCTAGTCTTTTTTTTTTTTTTTTTCTTTTAAACCACAGCACAATTTTAGCTACCCAACATCTGAAGCTACCAGAATCCCTAATTAAATAACCAATTAATAATGTAGAATAGAAAGAGCTATTTTTTTCAGACACAAAATCATAATTAATCAGAGTACAAAAAGCTGCCTGTCTTTATATCAGGAAAATATAGACTAGGTATTTAAATATTCTAGCACACCTGAACCTTGGCCATCCGTCATTGTTATGACTTAAAACATCTCAGACTAAATTAGGTTTTGTTTGTATAGAGCAGTGAAAGTCAGATGGCTTGAATGACAAAATTAGAACATGCTCAAATCACTGAAACAAAACTGCATAAAAGGAAAGATGTGCAGGAGGAGTATTGCTCGTGTTAAGCTGAAATCCTTCTTTGTGGGATTTTTTTCCTCCTCTCCTCAAATTATTGTTTGTAACAATAGGAAGCAGAGAACAGCTCCAGGAACTCTATCAGTGTTCTTTATATACATGCCTTTTGGCACATTTATATATTAAAAGAAATAATGTTGTTGTGTATAGCTGAAGCATAACCTCTGTTATTTCTGCTTAGTCAAGGAAATGCCATAACAATGGATATTTTTCAAGGAAGAATATCTTTGAAACACAAGACTATAGTCATTTTGTATAGCACACAAAGGTCAGGTTTACCAGGAATATATTTACATCTTTTTTACATTCAAAAGTTGAGGCTTTTTCCCTTTGGAAGTTTGTGGCACAGTTTGGTAAATTTAATCAAGCAGACTTGAATAAATATTCCAAGGGGTTTCTTCTTGCACGCTTCATACCTTAACCCCAACTGTTCTGCATGGGCAAGAAAAAGTTCTCTGGATTTGTTTGTGTGCTGTTAGAGCGAGAGAGAGCAGCAGCTTTGTGGCGCTGGGGCAGCTGCGCCGCTGCAAGTGGGGCTGCTCCCGCCACGCCGGGCACCTCCTGCCACAAAGCCTCTGCCGGGAAAGTGGGCACCGCAGCGCCTGAGCTGCTGAGTTTGGGCCAAATTCTGCAGCTCTTAATTGAGCCACCTCAAGGGGAGGTCTGCTGAATGAGGGGCTGCAGTATTTGGCCCTTCGTAATTGTTTCTGGGGTATAATTGATGAGAGGCTATTAATGGCTTCCAAGTTTGATAAGTGTTTAACTTCATGGTTCCTGAATCTGTCTAGTTTTAAGCATGTTGTAGGCCTTGTAGCACCCTTTTTTTTAGGAGGAAACGGTTTTATAAATACATGATGCAAATGCCCACATGAGCTCGGTGAGCCATGGGCATACTGGTACATGACCTCGGTGAGCCATGGGCATACCAGTAGATGTGTGCACACCTGCGGACTGTAGGCAGTGAGTGGAGAGAAACCAGCAGCTTCCCTCAGGCTGGTGCCGTATCGAGCAGGAGATTCTGGCTGTGTCTCTGTAGTTCAACATCTTACCGCAAAGGATCTCTGTCCACATAAAATTTGTTATTATCCTAGTAATAAATAATTTTTGGTGACAGTTATAGTCTAAAACTTTGTGCAGTGTTTCTTTATTGATAAAACAGCTATGAATCAACATACATGAACACAATAACAATGTACAAAATATATGTATTATAGTTCAGACTTTGTCAATAGGGCATTACATCGATCCGTTCTCTTTGGTGCTATTTGCAGAGCTGCAGCGAGCACTTCACCAGCAATGCAAACTTTAGTAAATTGCCATAAAAAAAAAAAAAAAAGTAGTTTTGGCTTGGGTTTCTGAAGCCCAGCTGGGCTCGTGTCCTGCTCTTTGGAGTTATGTCTTTGTGCTAGGTTGGTGGAAACAGTACAGAGATGATGCCCCAAGGCTATCTTCAATCACCTACTTGCACGTATTGTGGAGAATGGCAGAGAAGGTGATGGAGGCAGGAGATAGGGGACAGCTGTAGATGAACGAGAACCCATCAAATAAAAAACCCAGTAACTAATAATAAAAAAAAGTGCTTCATGTAACATCTTTTTTTCTGGGTCCATGACAGGGTGTGAGGAAGGTGTCCCTCACAGGAGCGGTTTGAGGGGGCGCGGAGCCATGCCATTGAGGCTGCTGAGCTGATCTGCTGAGTGCAAAGCTTGGGGCATAGTTTTGAAGAAATAATCATAGAATCGTTTAGGTTGGAAAGGACCTTTAAGATCATCAAGTCCAACCATTAACCCAACACCGCCTGAAGAGGTAATTGCAAAAATAGTCTAAAAAGCTGCATAGCTTTACCAGGCGTAGATTACGCCAGATGAACCTGGTATCTTGCTTTGATAAGATCATTGATTTTCTAGGTAAAAGAAATGAAGTAGATCTCATCTCCTGCAGTAAAGTATTTGATACAGTGCAACGTGGGAAATTATTAAGACAAGATAAGTACCTGAACAGCAAGACAGGGGAGGGAGACGGGGCTGGGTCACGCTGAAAGACGAAGCACCGGTCCAGGGAGAAGTCGAGGGCTGCCTCTCGGGGTCAGCCTCTGACCTGGCCTTGAGGACAGGGGAACGTGCTGACTAAACTTGCTCACCATGCAAAGCTGGGAGACGTCATTAATACGGAGGATAATCGGCATAGTGTACGGGGAGAATGAGGCAATTCCAAGGAGCATACAACTGGGAAGAGCTGTTCTGTCCCACTGCCGTAGGAGGGAGGGGAGGGAAGTCCTGGAGCTGAGCCAGCTATCTCTAGTGGTGCAAGGGGAAGACCTGATGGAGTTCATGGCCATGAGGGAGTTTAAAGCTGGTAGGTAATGGCCACCTTAAAGTTTTGCCAGTGAAAAATTTTGGAGAGTATCTTACCCGGTGGAGTTTCCTGATGTCATTCAGCTCTGATTTTCAGGTTTATTATTCTCTAATATCTCATCAAATAAACAGTTGCTCTGATCTTCTCCTACTTATGTGCAGAAGTAGCTGACGGTAGTGGTGCAGGGTGCTTGAGATAGGAAGTAGTCAAGTGAAATGATGGAGGGAGCCACACGCCCCTTTTCTGAAGTCTTGACGTTTTCTCTACAGAGAAACAAAGAGCTGTCACTCACTCCAGCACGGAGAGCGCACGAGGAGAAAGCCCAACTGCAGTTAAATAAATAAACACGAATATATATGCGTGTACATTCCCCATGCATTTGTACCTTGAGGGACCCCTGGTGTAGCTTTCCTGGTCCCCTCTGTCCTTCATGGGATGCTCTCTGCAGCCCTTGGAGCTGGTATGCAGCATGTGAGCAGGAGGGTCATGCTTAGCTGTGGGGACATCCGTGGCTCCCCACCCCCCTGTCATCTCCACACCCCCCTGCTGTGCCCCATCCCTGGCTGGGGCTGCCCTGCTGCCCCCTGTGCACGTCCCCATGAGGGTGCAGCAGCGGTGGGAGCCCAGACTCTGCGGGTGAGGAAAAGAAATAATTTGGTTTCTAAATTGGGATTAGACATCATTGCAGCCGAGCCGCAAAAACTCTCCGGCCAAAAACCACAGAAATTGGGCACGTTGCTGAGCGGAGCCCATTGAGAATAGGAGGACGGTATATAAATACTGGTTCTCTGCGGTTGTGGTGCCTTGCTCTTATACTGCAAGTATTTGTGTGTTAAAAACAGTAAGAACAAGACATCTGAAAATTAGGATTCTATGTCAAACTGTCAATACCCACAAGCATGCAGCCTTTCATTAAAATCTGTTTGACATTTTTGTTATGCACAGAGAGCCAAAAAGATGCCAAAAGGATGTGATATTTGTGATCACATCCTCCTGCTAATACAAGACACTGCAAAGACAATTGCGTTAAAACAGTCCTTGCAAAAGGCTGAGCAGTTAAAGAAGAAGAAAAGTAAAAAAATAAAGATACTGAAGTTAAAAAAGAGAGTTATGTGTAGCGAAGGAATTGGGGATCTGCTCCTTGGGCAAAGCAATGGCAGGTAGCCTTTTTAACTCTTTATAGTTAACTGAAATGATAAGCAACCTAGTAATTTCAATTTTCCACAGAGATCTTCAACCCCCAAAATGTGCAAAATTTAATCATTTTGGGAAAATCATGTAATGATCATGTCATGTGACCCAGGCAGGAGAGATATTATATTGTCACAACAATGTGAGTAAATTATCTTACTGGCAACTCGCTTAAAGGTCATGGAGATCATCTGATGCGTGAGATGGAAATTTCTCATGCCAAAACAATATTGACAGCTTATCAAGCAGGGAGGAAAGTACAATGATATAATAGAATGTAAGGAAAGATAACACTTGCTACTGACGGTAGAAAATATGACATGGCATTTCAATTTTAAGGTTATAGGCAGAATGATATGGTATAGATGCTTGGAGGCGTAACAGGGCAACTTGCCTGTGGATAGGCTAGAATGAATGCAATATCATAGCTTAACGTATAAATATATAACATATATTGGATATTAAATACAAGACATGAAGAAAGGGTTATAGTTGTGCAAAGGAGGGAAGGAGAATGGCCTGCACCTGTCCCAGATGGGTTCTTCTTGTACCTGCTGCCAGCTCAGTGAAGTTGCTCTGACAGGACTCAAAGGATTTGCATGGCATCGCTCTCTTTTCTCTAATGTTTTGATATTTGCAGGTGCCTTGATGCTTTTCTTTAATTTTACTCCCTAACCACACTCATCTTTCTGTTCCATAGCTGTAACATGGTGCAGAAAGTGAATGGCCAGCAATCTATACAGTATTTGTGTCTATATATAGTATATGTATATACATAAGCAACAGAGACTGAAGCCCTGAAGTGGCCCCTAAAGGTTTCCTCCCTTGTTTTTAATGCTGAGTTATAACACCAGCTAATAAAATAAAATAAATGACAAAAGAAGGGGAGTATTCACAGAGGATCTGATGCAGCACGGATGGTCACAGTCTTCCTTCCTCATATGTTGGAGTGCCTGTCCTTGCTCCACTGGGCCCTGCATGCCAGGGCTGCTGCTGCTCGGGCTTCGGCGCGGCGAGGCGTGGTGACACCGGGCAGTGGCCGCTCGGGGCACGGAGGTAGCCGCTGGGAAATGCACTGTCCTGGAGAGGAGTCTCTCAGGTCTGGAAGATCTGTTTCTTGTCTGCTGTAACAGGTTGCCTGGGAGGTGGGACCATACCTGCTACCTGCAGGTCATTGCTCAGGGGGAGCCCTGGTTTCAAAAAGCGCAGAGGAAATACATCAGAGAGGGTCGGCGATCTCTGCATCTGTGCCTGTTTCTCCCTGTATTTGTATTTGGGCCGGAATCACGATATCTCCGGGTATGACATTTCGCATCCATGAATGGGCAACGCAATCCCACTGATTTATTCGCTCACTGGGATATTTTTTTCAGCTCTTCTTAACCCAAATGAAAGATACACATTATTTATTTTCTTTTCCTCTCTCATCAGTGGCAGAAAACTAATTTACCCCTGCCGAGGAGAGCCCTGTCCTGTGCTTGTGTGTGACGCTCTCAGCCAGAGTCCCACAAACATCATGTTTTTCAGAGTGAAGGTTTCTAAGGGCTGAGCCTCAGCCACGGGCAGGTGGCTCACCAGAAGCTCTCACTTCCATGGGCACCATTAGATCCAGGAAAATGACCGTGGTGCTGTGCTGGAAGGATGTACTTGGTCTCCACCGAAAGGCAGCATCATGCAGTGTTGGAGGGGAAGAAGGTGGCCAAGACTGTGTGTCCCCGCTGGCAGCACCAGAGGGTTTGGGTCAGCCCCATGCCCCCCACGCTCGGCCAGCCCTGGGCATCGTGGGGAGCGAGTCTGGATGAGCCACATCTGAAAAAACAAAGGATGTGGCCAGGGCTGGGTGTTACAACGTTTTGCAGCAGTTTGTGTGGTAGGTCCTTGGGACTTTGAAGATCTTAATTTCTCAGAGGAGAAAATGTTGCCAGAGAGCTTTTCTCCGCACGTAGTTAGTTGTAAAGGAGCTATAAAAATATTTGCTGTGCTTTAGGTTGTCTTCAGGGAGAATCAAGACGATCAGCAAAACCAAAAGGAGTGATGGTCCTGCAGTGGCTGATCAGAAAGGGTTGGTCTGGTTGGCAGAGTTTTGCTGTTCTTGAGCTTGGCTTTGCCTTTTGGGCTCTGGCATCACTGGGGATGGGAAGAGGAGCTGACAGGCTTTGGCAGTAGAAGATAAAGAAATATAGGGCTCGGATAAAGTGCACTTGCTTCTCAAGGATCAAATGAGATCTGAATGAAAGTAGGTTTCTTTCATCTTTGGGATTTTCATATCCATCCCAAAGCACAGTCAGTTCCTTAGTTAAGAAAA
This sequence comes from Falco rusticolus, assembly GCF_015220075.1. Lineage (NCBI taxonomy): Eukaryota > Metazoa > Chordata > Aves > Falconiformes > Falconidae > Falco > Falco rusticolus. The sequence goes on along the minus strand of NC_051201.1, from coordinate 13,625,574 downwards.
CAAACTCACGTGCTTGGCTTCTGTTTTTGTTGTGGGTTTTTTTTTTTTTTTTATCCCCAAGACTTAAATAGCTTCATATTCTGTGAAGCAAGTTTGTATCCCCCCAGAAGGACTGTAGCCAAATATAGTCTGTGGTGTATTACGAAGGTCTTCTCTGCTCAAAATGTAGTTGAAGCCTTGGACAGGGGTAGCCGTTCTTACAGGTTTCCAGTATAGCATCTTCAAGAGTCAACTTGCTGGGAGCAATGCACTCATTTGTGTAAGGAAAAAGATCCCTTAATGTGCTATTAAATTAAACAATGTCACTGCTATTGCAGTAGAGCTGAGCGAATAATCCATAATGAATAATTTATTCAACAAATTTAGCTGCTTTCTCTGCTCACAGACTATCTGGAGACAGATCACAATTCCCTCCAATTTACTTATTATTTGAAATTACTGATGGATAGCTTTGTAATTAAAAAAACAACTCTGTGTCTTGATCACAAACAACTGTGGGTGTCTGATCTTCGTTAGTCAAGGTATGTGGGTTGGTTGTGATGGGTCAGATAAATCACATGATATTGTTTCTGCCTGCTCATTGGAGAAGCCTACAAGCATGTCTGGCATGAAAACACAAAAAATTCTGTCTCTGCATGCAATTTTGAAATTTGTCTTGTGCAAACATTTGCCCAGTAAAACTTGATTGCTCAAAAGTGTGCAGAAAGCAAATCCCAGGGGGAAATCAATGTGGCTGCAGCAAATTCATTTAAAAACGTGAATGAATATTTGCAGACTTTTTGTTTTCTTTAAAGCTCCCGCCCAGCCCTGCATAACAACGTCCATCAAATGCACCAAAAATACATTTCACTTCCTGAAGATTATTGGGTTGTTTTTTTCTTTCCCCCTTTTCCACCTCCAGAGGAAGACAGAGTGAGAAGGGATCTCTGGTCCTGCTATTACAAGAACATTAGCCTAAACTCATGACAAACTGCACAGGTGGCATTGTAAAACTGATTGTCTTGGAAGGATATTTCAAAATCTCCCTGTTCTGACAGCTGGAAGCATTCTTCTGTTGTGAATCTCCCATGTACTCACGGCGCAGGTTGCTGAGCCCCCATCCATCAGTGCCATGAACAACCCTGAGGGATGCAGGGGTGTCTGCTCCCTGCCCTGTGTCGTCCCTGGGCTGCCCAGAAAGCCCAGTTGGTTGCGATGGCTCTTTCCAAAATGCCTGTTAAAAGTCATCTGCAATGCTTTGCTCTTCTCACCTTCTTTGTAGGCTCCTCTTTCTCTGTGGCTACCTTGCTCAGATGGATAGGCCCTCCTTGCCTTGACCTCGCTGCAGCAGCAGACAGGCAGCCTTCCTCCTCCTCCTTCTCCCCTTCCTCCTCCTTCTTTTTAGTCCCCTGACCCTCTCTTCCAGGATGGAGGTTACGTTTGGAAGCCCCCAACCCTAACCCCGTCTTTGAAGCTGATTGAGACTGAAGGGACAACATGTTTTTTCTTTTCCTATTTTCTATCGTTAAGAAAAACAACTAGAAGTGGGGAATGCCTTTGCAGAGGTACGTGTAAGCCTCTCAGACCTGAGGTCTGGTGCACATAAAGGAAAGGGCTGACAAGTTGATTGTGTCCCATTTCAATACTTTACTCTTCCCAATGGAGGAGATGGCTTTCTTTTTGTGAGTTCAGCTAGGCTGGGTCACAAAGATTTTCTGCATCTTTTGAAATATTATACATATTGGCATCCTCTTGAAGGAGAAAAGTTCATGTCAGTTTTTGTGTCTTCCTGCTAGGAGCCAGGCATGAATAACAATTCATAGTGACCAGAGGTGTTTCGGGTATTCACACCTCGTTAAAGCAGAGAGCCACTCTGGGGAGAAATACCATTCCCTGGTGTGCCTAGCCATGGCAAACAGCACGGAACAGTGACGTGTGGTGAGACGGGACAGGGAACGCCTTCCTTTTTAAATATCTTTTTTTATATATGATGCTCAGAAGGAAGAATGTGCTGATGCAAGAGGGGCCTTCGGAACGAGCAATGCCGCCTGCTCAGGAGCCCAGCAGGTACCTGTCCCCGGGTCCCCAGGCGCCCGCCGCCAGTGCACACCTGGCCCCTCAGCATCCATTCGGCTGGGGGAGAGAGTTTCATGGCACAACTGGGGAATATTGAGCCTTGGCGATTTTTATTTTAAATTTGCAGAAATGCAGTCCTTTATGAAAATAGCATTAGCATCAGGAGAACAAGGAGGTATGTGGGAGTTTGTAGAGGCAAGCAGCGTTTACACCCCATGTTTACACCACCTCTGGTGCCTCCTCATGCCCAGAGCTTCGCTCCGGGTTAAGAAGGACAAACAGGACATGCGGATCACTATGATCTCAGTGCGGCACAAGATACCCGACAGGAAAATAAAGGGATATAAACGTCCCTCCCGGGAAGTCCCTCTGTTAAGGGCATTGCTTTTCCCAGGGGCTGTTTGGCTCTCCCTTATGCCCAGGTAGGGCTGCTTCTTTCCCTGCCTGAAACAGATCCCAAAGCGGCAGGAAAAACAAAGAATGGCTTTCGTTTATTTTTGCAAAGTTTTAACTGGGTCAGGGAGGAATGAAGCCTTGTTAAAAGGGTTTTACTGTAGGTCATCCAGAGTTTGAGGAGCTGAGGAAGAAAAGGGGGAGAGATGATGTTTCCCTGTCGGCAGGTCCTGCCCGGCTGCAGGGAGCAAGCAGCGCACAACACCAGCTGCTGAAGAACAGCAATAGGAAAAACTCCTTTGGGCGAGTGAAGATATGAACTGAGGCCATTTTAATATTTTTCTCATAGAAAGTAGCATTAGTTAATTTTATCCTCTATCCTTAATTGCTTATAAACACAAAATGAAAGCAGCATAATTCTTTAAAGCCCATCGCAGGCTTTTTTAAAATGACCTCTTCACCTGTAATTACAAATAAAAGATTATTGAGCCAAATGGGATATATTAGTAAGAACATCAGTGATACAATTTTGATCACAGTGAATAAAATAGTTGGTAAAATTCATTTAACAGCCTTTAAATCACTGGCTCCTGTGTTATTTACTTCTGAAAGCATAACTCATACAGCTTCTCCTCTGTTGTATTCCCACAGCGTGTATTTATCTCACCTTCTCCCTTGAAACTGATGTAAAGAACAGATCTTGCATTGTCAACTCTTTTCCCCTTCATTGCTTGAGCCTGTGCGCTGTGTGCAGCCCGTCAAGCCCCTGCCTTTGTGGCACGGTTGTGGCGGTGAGGTGGGGACAGGCAGGTAGGAAACCAGTAAAGCCAGTCAAAATTAAGAGAAATATTTTCCCGTCAGAAGTCTGGAGGTTAACCTACCCGGTCTGTTTTTGGAGGGTCAGGCAGAACAGCTGAACTCCGATGCAAAGAGTGCAGTTTAGCATTCGAGCGTCTCTCTGCTACAACGCTTACAAATGCCAGGAGTCGGAGAAAGTCCTGCAAGTCAGAAGTGCTCCGTGGGAGATGGCCAAGATCTGCCTTACCTCTGCCAGGCCACAGGCAAGCTTTGTGTCAGCTAATGCTCTTAAATCAGAGATTTTAGGAGACAACAGTATGGTCCATTAACAAATATAATCAACATCGTCTCTGCCGGACCAAGAGCACAGGATATTCTTTGCTGCAATATGGTCACTTTGAACATACTATTCCCTTTAAATCAGTGCAACATCAGGAGGGTACCACGTTGGATCAGCTGTGTGGGAGGTGGACATCTGCCAGACATAACCATTATCAATCATCACCCAAGTATTTACATCAATCATTGTACAAACATTTATGTCTGGAGCCCTTCTTCTGGCCACAATGTACGTTTAGATAGCAGCATACACGCAATGTGGAGAGGATCCTGATGCCTTCCTTTGCCCTGTTTGTAGAAAATTGGCTTCTCTCTTCTCCCCTGGGCTGACCTCCAATTTGTTTTCTATTTGAAAGGCTAAGGCCATATGGCAGATATGTTCAGCCCTCAAAGTCTTTTGACCTTTTGAACAGTTGCAGTCTAAATTTCAATAATGAAAACACTTCCTTTTTTTTATTTCTTTTTTTCTTTTTCCTTTTTGGATACTTATAAATGAGATATTGTATTTCCATACATTTTATTCCTGGCCACATCTGTGAATCTAATATTGACCTGAAGTTATCTGTGATAGAGAAGTTATTAATTTTGACAGATATAAGGGAGAAGCTAATATCCTCCTTTTACAAACACCTAATATTAATCTCTAGTGATGTAAACGAGAACTCCAGAATGGCTTGGGGTGGTGCTGGAAATGATATGAGATTGAAATTTGATAATGAAAAAGGGAAAGATTCATTTTAGAAAATTGATAAAATGGATAAAAAATTGTATTTCCTATGAAGTAAGTGTAGGAAGCACAATTTAGATTTAGCATCCATTATTCTTCTATAGGTGGTATATACACAATGGAAATGTTAGAGACCAGATTTTACTCTGATTTATATATCCTTAATTCCATTGACTCAGAACAGCATCCATCCCATGGTTTCTACTCGAAAAACATATAGGAAGACTGGAACAGGTTTTATGGCATGTGGATTTGCCCAGCTTGGTTTAAACAGATGGGGATGGCTACTAATGCCACACCAGCAAAACTGCAGTGACATGGTTGCCTTCAAAAGCTGGAGACTTCACTCCATGGCCCTCAAGATCTTTTATAGTCATGCTCCCAGATCCTGCTGCTCCTCCGTGACATTTTCTCCCCCAGCCAGCCTTCTCTGGGTTACTGTGCTCCAGCTGAAAGGCTGTGTGAGCTGTCAGGGAGAATTCCTTGACCCACTGGAAGGAAACCCTTCCTGCAGCTCTGAATATCTGGAGATCTGGCTTTGGGTTCCCCCGCTGGAGAAGTTTTTGGCCTTTGTTTGGGATAAAATTCCACTATTTTATGATACATGGGATACTTTTTTTCCCCCCAGCAATTTACTGGGTTATCCTGGGGAAATTGCCAAGTCTGGAGATTCTGCAAGTGTTTGTAAGGTTTTTGCTTTATGGCAGAGAGACAGTTTGATGGCCTGGTTCAAAAGGAGCTAGGATTCACACAGCTGGACTGTTTATTTTGGTTGAATTTTTTTGTTATGCCAGAAGCAAAAGAAGGCTATGCTGTTAATCGCATTCAGACATTTTGCTGTCCTCCTCTTTTTATACCTCAACAGCATTTGTACCCTGTCCTCGTACAGGATCATACTGTGTAACTGATACAAGCCCACCCGGTTCTGGGAGCACCCTGCAGGTTTTGTGGCTGTCCTGCTGTGAGGGATGCACAGAAGCTGGGTGCCTGGTGCACTCACAAAAGGGGTGCTAAGGGGTGCTCCTGCATCCCTGTTAATCCATCATGGTGCAGAGGTGCTTACGATGGAGGGAGACAGGGCAGTTACGACTAATAAACAGTTTCTTGTAGGGATGGGGAGCTGTGTGGGAGAGCTCCTCTTTTGTCACACAGATTTTTGCTGTTGTGTTGCCCTACAGTGTTTGCTATATGTATTTATTGCCAGGCTTATCTCAGAGTTATGTATTTGATATCAAGGTGCTCAGGAAAATTACTAAAGGCACCGAAAGCCTGTCTATCCCTCAGACCAAAGTGGCAAGCTACATTGTCTGCAATGGCTGGTGGCATGCAGAGGATGGCACAGAGCCTCCCTTCTTGAAGAAACATCCTCAGCAGCAGCAGAGATCGAACTGAACTGCTGGTGGAGGGAGATGCTGGAGGAGCACAGGTGGTGAGGGGAGGTACAGCCTGGGGGCAATCTGCCCCTCTCTTGTTCTGCAGGTACTTTCTCACCTGGAGATGCTGCTTGGGGGTGGGAAAGCGCAGACAGTGCAGTGGCACAGCAAAATCCAGACAGCTGTGGGCTGCACAGGGGCAGCAGGGAAAGCAGCCCCCTCCTGGGGGCTGGTTTGAATCTTGGATTGATACGTTTTATTAGGTGGGAGTCAACTCAGGCTTGTGCTTTTAACAGATTTTTCTGTCCCTTTTGTTGCAATGTCTTCCGAGCACACTCTTAACTAGTCCACCTCTGACCATGTCCAGGCTCTTGTGAGCAATGGTCCGCAATGCACTGGCGTCCTGGGCGCTGCATCGCTGGGGATGCTGGGTCCCAGCTGTGGCCTCACCCAGCATCCTCTGCACCGCTGGCACCATGGGTCCTATATTATGCCTGGGCACAGTGCAGGCATCTCTGAGCTTCTCCAAAATGGGTCAGAGGACTTCTACCGTTGTACTGTTATCGCTGCTATCAAAGACAACAGCTGATATCTCTAAACAAATCAGTGCAGATACTTTATCATCCACTGCAAAGATGAAATGAGTTGCTAGCCAGCCTAGGGACAGTTGTGATACTAGGCTAGGACCTACAACCAAAGTGACTTAAAAGCCAAAGGCCTCCAGATAATGCTGTCCTGGTTTTCCTATCAGTCTTGCTCCCCTCCTGCCAAAAAGGAGACAATAAACAATTACCAGGTATCAGTGCCTGAATCTTAAGTGTCTTCTGTAATACTTAATATAAAAACAAATATGTTCTCTTTCAGAAAATGAAGCAGATCCCAATTAATTATGTATAGCTCTCCTGCTTTCACGCGAAGAATAGCAACATTCAAATAAGTGCTTTGGTCTCCTTATCACCTGTTAGATTACAGGCATCTCCCAGCTCTCTAATGATCATCTGAGTTTTGGTGCTGGTTTTTTTCTTTTAACTGTGCATCATGTTCTGTCTCTTTCTTAGCATTTTTGATAAAAATAGTATAGTAGAGACAGATGTCCCTTTGGTGATTTTAATGCATTCTTTGCTGCCTTAAAATGTCTGAAAGAATTGGCTTATGTACCAAGAGCTGTGTTCTGGATTTCATGCATGCTGAAGGCAGAAGGGAGGACAGGGAGATGCATACTGCAGGTACAGGCCAAGCCTTCCGTGTGATCCATGGCCAAACAGTGATGATGAAACCCAACAAACCAGTGGAACCTATACAGTGACCTTATGGCTTAGGAGAGCACAGCAATCCCAAACCTACATGAAATCCCCAACTTTATTTCAAGTGATTTTTCCCTTGCCTTGTGTTTGTTCAGGATTAACCTGGAATACATCTTTTGCTCCTAGCTTTGGGAATGTTTGTCCTGCAGAAGACTAGGCTGGGATGGAGACCCATAAACAAAATTTTGTGTTTCGGTGACCTTTGTGAGCTCTACTTGCTTTATTGTCAGAAGGATGACTAAGAAGTCTCCAACATACGGTGTCATCAGCATTATGGCCTGAGAAACAACACCTACAGAATCTATTATTCATTAAGTGTAACCAATATATAATTTAAAACAGTGGGTTTTGTCAAATAATGTTAGGTCAGCATAATTTTCTGCCTATTACTAATATCTATAACATCTTTGCCTTAGTCAGCTCTATTTAAATATGCAATCATTTACAGCTTTTGACTATATGTGTGCACACTCCCAATTTCCAATATTCAACTACTACAAATTTTATGCTGACATCAATAGCAAACTATTAAAGACAGTATTTCATTATTGGTTTTTCATCCCAAAAGTTATTTACAATTATATACTAAGCACTAATATTAAAGGAAACCATTTAAATGAGGTGCTATCTGCTTTAACAATATGTCTGTCACAGAATGAGATTGTGTTTAAAGATTTTATCAAGAAATGGTTGTTTGCTGAGGTTATGTTTTGTCCATGAAATATGCATTTCATATCTCTTTCATTTCATTAACATAATTTAATTTGTGCTTTGCATTTTGTGCATAATACATATTTGATTTACAAAACAAATATTTCCATTAGAAAATGAATTTCATGCAGGCAAAAAAGCAGAACCAAATGATGTATTGAAGGAAAATAAGAAGAAATGAAATGCATTTTCTCAGTCTATTAAAAAATCTATGGCATTGACAGAAAGTGCACTTAGTGCTACATTTAAAAAATAGCACATATGTCAATGTATTAACAAATAGAATTGGAAATACAAATATTTCCCTATATCAAGCCAAGAATCTCTTTATTTTAATTGAGTTGATTTAAAAGTCCAACTACAATTTAATTTTTATTTCATGATGTGGTACACTGCCTGGTGCCATTACATCCATGTAGAATTGGCAGTCAATATACAAAGATATTTTACCTTTTAAAAACTTTCTATTGACACCGGCAATAAATAATTTAATGGGCTGAAAATGTGAAATCATTAATTTGCTGATTGTTTTTGAATATTGGGTGGCTGGGTAGGGGTACAGATAGGTGAGCAAACTAATGAATAATGTTTGTGAGACTGTCAGGAGAGGACCCCGGTAAATAACGCCTTAGATGAAATGGAATGCTATTTAAGCTGGTGTGGTTTAATCTCCAGATCCAAGGGGATGAAGGAAAGGATCACGCCCAAAATGCCCCATTACCCCCCTGGCAAGAAAACCTACCCAATCGAGTGCAGAGGAGTTAAGTGCCCGACTCCACCGGAGTCCGAAACGTGCACGTTTCTGTCCACCTAGCCAAGCCACGGAGATCCTGACTGTCCCCACGGGAGCGCTAGGCTGAGGGGACCACGGGGGATGTGGCAGCACCGGCGGGAGCTGGGCTCCTGCCTTCAGGTGGGGCTTGCTGCCCTCTCCTCTAACGATGTGACGGAGGCTGGGCAAGAAACCCCTCATCCTGCCAGGAGGGAAAACCCAGAGGGAGCTGGGACCTTGAGAAAGCGCCTGACAATGGCTGTCCCGTTCCGCAGAGGTGCATGTCCCCGCTGCCTCCCCGCCTGCAGGCCGCTGGCCCTCGGCACAGCGCAGGAGGGCACGGTGCGGCCCCAGGCACCCAACACGCGGGTCACCTTCTGCCCGCAGCTGTACTGGTGCAGCTCCAGTGGTCTTGCTGATATAACTGGGAACAGAAGCAGGCTTGAGAAAGAGCAGGCAGATGGGCTCAGGGCAGAGGTGGGTGTAACTGCTTTCAGACCCGGCTCTGCGGTACCATGGGCATCGCTGGCTGCAGGGAGGTGGCTGTGGCAGGACTCAGACAACATGAGAATGAATGTAAATTCATGGGATATTTTAAAAATAATAGTAGATGTTGAGTTGCATCTTTTCCTTGTTTTGGAGCTTTATGCTTTAAGCTTTTTTACACAAGGATTAGAGGCTTGCTTTTAAAAAACAAGGGAGGGGTTGGGAACCGGGATTCTTGCAGTCTCAGGAGTCCAGAAGCAGCAGCTTAAAGAAAAATACCAAATGTTGCAAGGCGGGTAAGACTGAAAAATCCTGCATTATTCTGCCATGGAGAATAAGTTTAACTATGAGAAACTCTATGCAGCAAAGGAAGGAGAAAAAATGAAGAATAACTCCCCCATTTAAGACTAAGAAATACGTTTGGGGAGGTTAGCCTGTAAATACATTAGCTTAGCTGGAATTTTGCCAGGACTTTGGGACTAATATCCATACTCTTATGAAAAGTGCTTGGGATAATGACTACAGGTATCTGCAGCCTCGATGCTGTATCCAAGGCTAATTGAATTGAGTAGGCGTACATACTTGAGAAAACCAAAGGGAGGTTAGGTAGGAAAAGGGAAGAAGGTGAAGAAGAAAGCGAAGAAGTGAAGCTGCAACATTCTGATAATTAACCGGAATGAAGGCTCCAGGTCCGTCCTGCCACATCGCTCTACGCACTGGCTGAAAGCAAAGTGACGGGGAGAGTGCTCTCGCCCTGCTGCCACTCGTGGTCACCAATGCCACTTCTTGCAGCTTGCTTTCATCCTCTGCTGAGTGCCAGCTGAGGCAGGCATGGCTCAGTTGCAATCTCGTCACAAGAGCTATGCTCCCCAGTGCCCGCGTGGCCTGGGGCTCCCTTCCACAGTGTCACGGCTCGTCTGACATCCCACACATCTCATTGCTGGATCTGGCACCAGGGCAAGCCCAGCCATGCCATGCTCCACGCTGGCAGCTTGACTGTGGCTGCTGCCTGCTCATCATAGCCAAAACTGCTCTGCAGAACATCCCTCAAAGGGACTGGGTCACCAGGAGCCAACGGAGTGATCCCCTCACCTGCCCACGGGGCGCAGGGCTGCCATGCTGGAGGGAGGCTGGAGCCTGCCTCACCTTCATGTGGTCTCTCATGGGGATTTCATAGGTCTCCACACTGCTCTTTCTGAACACAAAACACAGAGTATCTAGGATGAGAGCACGTTTTCATCCACTGGGTGTGTGGAACACCTTGCGTGTTTTCTGGGAGGTGGCTGTCCCCAGTAAGAGCCCTTGCAGCTGGGCAGAGCGGCACTGCTGCCAAGCAGCCCCCGTCCCAGCAGCAGTTCAGCTCCACGGCCCTATTGACTTCTTGTTGAGACATATGTGTTATAAATCCTCTACAGTGAACCACAAAGTCATGTCTTCAGCCAGACCTTCAAAGAAATGAATAACGTGAGCCCGGTGATTAGCTCTAGGATTAATGAGATGCGCCACCTACATTCACAAGATATAACCAGAAAAAATACCCGGTAACATTCTGAACATCACACCTCCTTTCCTGACAATATCGGCGTGTCAGAGTTGGGATAAAACTGTTTTGAATAAAAAATAACGTATGTCTAAAATATTAAAAGAAAAAAGCTTAGTGCCTGCACACACAAAAGCAATGATCTAAGGGAAATCACCAGTTGCTGTTCTGTGAGGTATAAAAATAAACCCTTGCCTCCTTTACTTTTACATCTGCTGACAAGTGACTATATTAGCATTAAGTGAAAAAGCAGATGAAAAGTAATGTCTTTTATTTAGCTCCTACCTGAAACATATTTAAGTTTTCTGCAGCAAGTGAGATTGTGCACAGGGGTTTGAAATCATGTAATAAGACACTGTGTGACATTATCTGTCCACCCAGCAGTCACTCCAGTAACTAACATTGCTACTAAATCTTGGAAGGGAAGTTAACACAAATAACTTCACACTTCCCCCCTCTTTTTTTTTTTTTTTTTTTTCCCCAGCCTTGTCAGTGCGTCTATCTATATAAGATTTTGTACTCGTTCTCCAAAGAAACTTGTTAGGATACCTGTCCATCAACTAGTCTAACGTACTTGTCTCATTTTTAATATGCCAAAAATGTAGAGCCATGTATTGTTTCTAAATGAAGCACATGTGTGCTGCAGAGTAGAAACAGAAATGTGCTGATACAGGAAACTCTACTTGTTTGTTAGCAGTGATATTGGAAAAAATCCATCTCTCCTAGCAGGACAATCTCATCATATTAAAAGTTATGGATTTCTTGCTTAAGCATTCTACACTAGCTGCAGAGCTGTATAAACTTGCTTCTGCTTATCAAGCGAGCCAACAATACACAAAAAGAAAATTTAACATCTTTTAACATTTCTGCCTTCATATGGGAGTTCTCCTGAAATGAGTTCTTCAATTATCCTGATGGATCTGTTTAGTGAGTTGGTACTGTTTCCTGGCTTATAAAAGCCAGTGCATTACTATGCAATACTGTGTATGTGGTGTTGAAATGAGATCAACATCGTTGCTTTACTACATTTTAAGCAGAAGTTAGCACACGTTATAAAAATCATAAAGACTTTGGAGTTAGATATTCTGGTAAAGTATTCTAAAACCTATACTGGTTTTTGTTGGCAAATAATTAGAGGTGCATGAAAAAATGAACTGCCAGTGGCATCTTTCTTAAATAACTAATGAGTATTAATCAATATCAAGCAATGATTAACAGAGACTACGTTTTATTTTCCTTTACCCTGGATAACAAAGGAAATGTGTTTTATAAAAGATGATAAACATACTGAAGTAAAATTATTAATTTCAAAAAAAAAGTTGCAACATTATTCCTACATGTAGGAGATAATATATAGCCCTATATATGAAATTTAGTTCAGACAAAATTCATTTGCTGCATCTGAGATTAACTGCATATGACATCTGAGAATGTTTCAGAGCATCATTTATTGGATTGACCGTGTTGTACAAGTATGCAAAATATTTACATCTTCAGCTCTCAAAATTATTAAGCTGCTAAGATTTGTCTGTGAAAGGAAGTTTTAACAAACCAGTTTGTAGGTGTTCCCTCTGAACCCAATATCCTCAGCTCTGTGTGTGTGTGTGTCTGTGTGTGTGCATTTGCATGTGTGCGTGCATGCACAGATTTTTTTAGTCCTTACACTGTAAAAAACTTTGGAATTGTTTGACCCTGTAAACACAAAATTCATGTATCTCACCCTGGGACAAATGCATTCTTTTTAAAAGCAGCATATGGGCAGCCTTGGACTGATGTTAGTTTATTGTCACTGCTTGATAATGTTTAATGGAAAAGATACAAGAGTGCCAAAGAATTTTAATTATTTTTGTGATAAAGTTATATGTTCGGCCTTGAAAAAGTGGAGATAATGCTGGGATTCATTATTATTCCCAGTGTGTTTAAACAGACGACACAGAATGCAAACAAAAGCAGATGAAATTTGAAAAGTATTATCAATATTGCAGATAGCAGATGCCCTTTCCAATCAGAACAAGCATATCTTCTATAGCAACTTTATGGTTGAGTAGTTTATTCATTTCTATTAGAAGGTTGTACGTTTCTAAAATATGTAGATGGTATCTAGAAAACCAACCAACCAACCAGTAGGGTCATTTTGCTTGTTTTCCTAAATTTATTATTTCACTTTTGCAGGCTTGATCTGAGGTGCATTAACATGGGAGTGAAATCTTATTGTGTCAAATCCTATCTTGTATATGACCTTTCATGTGTTTTGCTGTGGTTCTGAGAGGGAAATGCTAAGAGGTGTCTGTTCTGCAGGGTTTTGTCAGGGTTGTATTTGTGCTGCTGTAATTAAAACTGGGCCCATCTTCCTGCAAAATTTTTCTTCTTTTTGGCCTTATGGCTCAAAAGAAAAATTTTGCTGTGGATACAGCCCCTAATTCAAACTTACATTCTTTTAAGAGTGCCTGAGCCATAGATCCTGCAACTGCGAGGTCACCAGCGCCGCGCGCCAGAGCTGGAACCCAGTGGGGACCCACGGGCGCTGCCATGGTGGGTCTGACTGCAGGACTGGGACCCCAGCAGCACCCTTGGGTGCTTGCTTGGGCACCCACCTGGCCGCATGGGAGCTTTAAAAAGCATTTCCACACGTGCAATAACATAATCAAACCAGTTCTTTCTGTGAGATGTTTGAGGCTTTCATTCTGTATTTTTCATTTTGAAAGAAACCAGCAAACATTTAAAATTATTTTACATTAATTCACTGAACCCTAAGGCCATGGTTCTGCAGTAGGTTAGGACACTGTGGGCTTTGATGGTGAAAATGGTGTGCTGATGCATTTCCACTGCAGAGAAATGGTGAAAATGTAGATCTTCAGAAAATAAATTCCACGCAGTTTCTTGCTACTTGCTTATATGCCAATTATCCTTTCAGGTTTGCATCTGAAATTCATATCTGCCTAGTAACTCCATATCCTCTGCAATGTCTGTAGTCCACTTAGTCATATGTAAAGCTGCAGGTAAGTAATTTTCTACATGCAAACACACAAACTCAGAACACCAACAGGTTAAAAAAAATACTGATTCTCCTCCATAAAAGATCTGGAGGATGTTGCTTTGAGTCCTTGATTTCAGGCATCAATGGAAGAACAATGAATCCTTTAAAAAAATAAAAACATTCAGTGGTTGGGCAGTTGTAAAAACTAAAACAAAAAAAATCACTGGAAAAGCCTGCTGTGACACTTAATTGGAGCTAAATTCAGCCTCTGTGGAAGTTCTCCTGAGATGAAGGTCCAAAATGGCAGGAGACACCTCTGCCCTGGAGGCTGTGAGGAAAGGAGCTGCCTCCTGGGGATGCACCACCCAAGCCTGGCTCTGTCAGCCTGACGTCCCTGGTCTGAGGATCCCCGAGGGATGTGTGTGCTGGGGACAGGGAGGGGGGATAAGAGGTAGAAGAGGAAGAGGAGGAGAGGACTACGTTTCCCATGATGCTCTTCAGCCACCCCAGACTTCAAATTGGGCAGGTGTTGGGTGTTACACCTGGTTCTGGTGGGGTGGCAGCAGCTCCATTGCTCCAGCCTGTTTGCAGGCATTGTCAAGCTGTGCCAAAACCTGTTTGGGGGGTGAGTTCAGGAAATTTAATTGTGAGAAGAGAGCAAGTGTATGATGGGCCCTGAGGGGCTCTGAAGTTGGAGACCTTGGAGAGAAGACGAGGCTCAGGACATCCCATCTTTAAACTGCGTTAGGAGTGTGTGCCTGCACCTTCACCACGGTACGTTTTCTTAACGCTGGTGCGTCAGTCCCAGGTCAAGTTGAACCCTACCTTGGGCCAGTTCTGAATTTCCTCTGAATGTGGTTAAAGTGCCTGTGCAATCTGAATGTAATATGTGGCACTGACCTTGGTGGCTTGTCCCTGGCTTTGTGCCCCAAGCCTGGTGGCTCCCTGCGGCAGGAAGGCAGAGCTGTGCCAGCGCTCCCCATCGCCCCTCTGCACACTTCTCTTTCCTGCTTATTCCTATCCCTTACTCTTACTGTCTTCTGTTATAGCCCCTAATGCACGTCTAATACGATTTTATAGAGCAACATTATCCGACACACACAAACAGGCGTCCTCCCCCGCCCCGGTGGCGTGGCATGCTGCCTGGTCCACCCCGGCACCCACGATGTTGCTGCTCTTGCCACATTTATGGCTGAGCGGTGTCGTCCCAGCGCGTTGGTTACTCAGCAGACTTCCCTAATGAATGCACTCCATAAATATAAAAGCCTTTCTAGAAAGTGAAGTGTTTGGACGTTATAAAAAGCACCAGTGCTGAGTCATGCTCTTCCCAGCCTGCGGGAAATGGGCAGTGATTATTTCATGCCATTTTGTGTTGGGCTGCGATAACTTCAGGGAAAATGTGGCCACCAAAACTGACAACTCACGCTGATCTGCTGCTCCGTGCTCGTGGTGCCATCTGTTAGCACATGTCACTATAGGTATGGAGATGTATTGTATAACAGACTTAAGTCTATATTTCAAAATTGCTGGGAAGCAAGAGGCACACAAAGGAACTGTAATAAGTACAAAGTGTAATTAAATTTTGCTCTAAGAACTGCCATAGTCAGTTAAATCAGACCAGTTTAGATGTCATTATTTAGCCAATAGAGTAAATCTTATTTATAGAAGTCCAGGTCTGGCTCCACTTGTTTTCTGATAAGCAGTGGTAAGCTATTGACTTTAATGTGCAATGCTTATAATAGAAAGATGCATAAACAAACATGGACAAAACGAGGGCAGAAAAGCACCGCTAAATTACCTCTGCAATTGTCGGTGCCCTCAGCTCGGGCAAGGGCCTAGGCTCAGGTATCAATTCCTGTTTTCATTTTCCTCTTTTAATTGATCTCATGGAGCAACCATTATCCAAATAGTAAGGGAAAGGGATGGTCCCTTCAGGAACTGCTGATGCTGCAGCTCTGTGAGGTGTCAGGTATCAGATGTGGAGAAGTAAGGGGTGAATTATACCCACCCGGGGAACAAAGGAGAGGATTTTTTTTCCAAATTTAGGAAGACAGGTTTTAAAAATGAAGGAACTGCTGGAGAAAACTTAGGAGATGGCGTATGATAGAGCAATGTAGGTGGAAGAGGTATCCCCAGCAGTTTTCCTAGGGAGGAGTCTGAAAAACAACTGAGGGATACTGGAAAATCAGCAGCTGCAAGTGATAACGCACCAGAGCTCAGGTGTTTTGCATTGAGTTTACAGCGGGGTCTCTGCAGTGCTCAACTTCAGTGTGAGAGAGACAGAAAGTGTTCTGTTATTTTCGAGCCCTGTTCAGGGCAGCAAACACTAGAAATCTTCAGCGAAATGGCTGGCACGTGATTTTCTTGCTTTGCTTTCCCACAATCTGAGTGCTCAGAAGGTTCGGATAACTGTCTGGATTTTTGTGGTCTCTTAATTAAGCTAAAAGCTGACCTCTGAATGTTTTGGAGCTTGCCAAACACAAATTAAAATGAGCGAAGCAAGGAAGGGTTAAAGAGCCTGTGGAAACTCGCTTCCCAGTTGTGTTTAGTTAATGCAGAGGGTTTCAGAGCTGAGTGCTGGCAGCTACAATGTGCTCACAGGTACGTCTGGTTGGGAGCAGGGTTGGGGTAGGGGTGAGGTTCCTCCCAGAAAGAGGGAGGAAGCTGCTGTGACTGCCACTGCCCTGGAGGTTGTAGTCTTTGTGCACCGGAGTAGATCAGGGCCACTTCGTCCAAAAATCTTTTTGTGTAAGAATTTGACAGAAAGAATTTCAAACCATGCATATTCTTTTGATAAAGAGGAGACTGAAAACACAGAAAAACTTTGGAGAAAGAAATGTGGGGGAGCCACAGAAGCGTTTTCTGCTTGTGACAGTAGTTGGCCATGTGCAACAAACACTGGTCTCCACTGCAGAGCTTCATGCTCTGAGCAAGTGATGGCCAAAGCTGGAGGGATCTTTGACTTCTTAAATTGCAGCCTGATGTTCAGGGTATTTATAGGTGAAGTCTGTGTGACAGGATGGGCAAATTCTTTTCTGTGCTACCCCGAGGTAAACCTGCTGTAACTGTTTGACATCCCAAGGTGCTGCTTCCCACCGCTCACATTGCCTTGAATGGGAAGGCTGAGAATGGAATGCTTGGGGATATCAGGCTGCGAATCCCTGGATCACCAGCAAATTCCTGGCTGGCATGGGCAGTTTAACTCAGAGCAGAGGTGGATCTGTTGGTGCCCGAGTATGGCTGCTCTGGATTTATGGCAATGCAAACGAGATCATAATCCTGTGCTCGCCACGAGGTGCTGCAAAGGTGACCCTGTTTTCTCCTAGCCGCCTGTCCCATGTGGAGATAAACATGTGTGTAATGCCGATATATGGCCTGCAAATTGCATGTGGGGTGGTGAAAACGCTGTCGCTGTTTACGTGGAGAAAAATAGAACCAAAAGGCCACAGAATGAAATATAATTTGTTAAAAACAGGGAATAACATTGATTAAAATGAAATCCAGTGTTCCAGCATTTTACTGTAGAGAAGTATGTCCCCAGGTTCCTTGCACTTGCCCTGTGATTATACAATAGATTTTAAGTCTGTGATATCTACAAATCTACATCAGAATATATTCTATAGCTGTAGGAAACAGCTCTGAATTGTTAACCTTCTCTCCAGGTACTGGAGGTAACACACTGTGAGATTAGATGTATATTTTCTTCAAGATATACCACCCATCGAGGAGTCCATATTTACATCTTTTGTTGATATTTTTTATAGATTAAAAGAGTCTCTTTTCTGGTGATAATTCTGCTAAGTACTGTAATTTGCTGCCACTAATATTTGTCTGAGTCCTAGTTTGCAAAATATATTTGAAACCACTTTATAAAGTCTCATAATTGCTTCTTTGTAGAGCTGGTATAATGAGTAGTTTCTTTATCCAGCCTTTATCCTGTTAACCTTAGAGGTGAGCGACTGCTTGCTGGAGTAGTTGGGGAATGTCTTAGCACTGTTGAGCCATTTAATTTCACTACTAATTTCATAGTGGTGACACAGAATTGGCTACGAGCAAGCTTGCAGTTATTTCAAGGGTTTTCAGTTAGCTTTGAATCAGGACCCGATTCACTAAAATGAAATTGAAATAAATGCACATGTAGATGATTTTTTTAATGCATAAATTGATCTGCATTTATGTGCCCAATTCGCATTAAAACATTGACTTGCTGTAGAGGGATGGGAGCTCGGCATATTGAGCAGGGCTAGCATCACAAATGAGAACTTGTGCCGCTGCGCTGGTGGTTCATCCTCTGCTTCCTACCTGTCCCAGCTGCAGGGCAACTTCTTGGTTATCCAGAGCTTACTCTTAGTTTCCTGGAAAATACAGATTTGCATTTTCAGTTTCTTTTTGCCATTTTTACAAAGTTAGCAATCAGCATGCTGTGCCGTTTAGCATGTAGGATGGCTTCCAGGGTTGCTCTTTCTGCAAAGGAGAAATGGCTGTTACTCTAGTGTTTGCTTTCATTGAGCAGAGCTGACTTGTGCAAAACTTGTCTTTTCTCCAAAATTGTATGGGAAGTTACATTGCTTCTCAAATCAGGAATCAATTTGCCCCAGAGCTGGCCGCATTTAAGAGGCGAGGTTGTCCCTTTTAGTGAATATAGCCTAAAGCGTGCATGTGTGGGGATTTTTGCTATTTCCATCCTGTTGCTTTTGCTGTTAATGTAACAGTTGGGTGATCTGAAAGAAGTGTGATTTGAGGGTCACTAATAAACACGAGAAAAAGCTTTCAGTTTGGCATATGAGAAAGTATTTATGGCGTGCACTTATGAAACGCTACCACTGTGTAATCTTACTATGTATAAATTTATAAGCAGCGTAAGGATGAAGTTTGATGAAACACTGGGGGTTACAGGTGGGATCACAAACGTTATCTAAGCTGCTGATTAAATGCACTTTGCCCATACATCATCCCTGTGGGAAGAGGGCCACAGCAAAGACCTGCCTGCACTCTAGCACGGGCAGTGGCTGGCACTTGACAGCGGCCACTGCTGACGAGGGACACGTGGGGGGATGGAGCAGCAAAAGCCCACTGTTTCCCAGTGCACCAGCACTACAGCCCCCCTCAGCCACTGCCGAGCCCCCCCAGGGCTGCCTTGGCCTCTCTCCTGCCTCATCCCACCACTTGCCCTCTCTGAGCTGCAAACTCCCTGCAGCTGAGCATGGGTGTAATGCATTTACCTGGGCAACCGCCAGAGTAAATGGGCTTTTGTTAGGCAGCTGTGGCTGCGTGGTGGGGAGAGGGCACAAAACCCGCTGTGTTATTCTTATGTGACCGGTTTAATCGCTGTGCGTCTTGCATAGGCATCTAACTGTGGCGGCATTGACCTACAAGTTATGATTTAGCAGCGTGCTGATGCCAGCTCCTCCCTGGTAGAGGCATGTGCACTTAATACTTGGGCCATTTTGTCACCTGGAGGTCATTGCTGCTAAATATTAAGGGTGAATTTTGCACTGAAATACGGAGTTCTGATTGTGTACTTGGTTTTGGTCTTTCAATGCTTCTGTCATTAGTGACATTGTCATTTAATGTGGACATTCATTTAGACATATGTCTGGACCTGCCTAGAAAGCATTTTCGATGGCTGCACTCTCAATTCAGGTCTGCTCCCTCTCGTAGACTCTAAGCAAAAGTTGATAGCATTTGAAATTTAATCAGGTTGGTATTGTGCAATTTATCTCTTATAAAAGTTTCAGTAGCTTTTTTGCACACTTTACTGTTTAAAAGGAATTCTCAAAAGCCTGGAGTTGGAGGAACGTATCTGTCCATACATCATTGCAGTCTGCACTTTTAGTTCTTTTAATCTGAGTTTAATATCTTTCATGAAACATATCCTTAAACGTGGAACTTGTTACACCAGAATTCTATAAAATTCATAACCAGAAGCCTTGTGTTTGGAGCATTTTCTGTTAACTATAAGAAGTAGGAATGGACTAAAGATGGCTTACATGGGAAGATTTTATAGTACTAGGAAAGGCTGTTTTTTCTTATGAGAGAATTCCGAGCTTTGCTGGTTCCTGTGTTTGGGGTTTTTTTAATTTTTTTTCCCTTGTTACTAGGACAAAATTTATGCCAGTATACAGGGTAAATTCCTAAACTTTAATCCAGCATTTTGTCCACATCCAAAACTTTACTAAATGTCATCCTAATCAGTAGGACCTCCACGATCTAGTTTTGCTGCACACTGCAGCGACAATATTGCCCCGTCAGGCCCCAAACACAAGCAGTACAAAGCGGTTGGTAAGGCCCCTTCCCCACCTTTTTCAGACGTTTATTTTAAACATCTGGTCTTGGAAATCAGAACCTACACACAACCTCCTTATTGCCCCGTCCAGAAATTCCCCTCCTGTCTGACCAGTCTGTTTTCCAAAATACTCTTGGTCCTTCCAGAAAGATGGTTTTATTCTTCTAAGTTTCAGATTTAAAATCTGGATGAGTGAGAGATCTCGGATGAGAGATGCATTAGCAGAACTGATTTCTCTTGTTACCAGTTCAAAAGGCTTCAGTATGCAGCACAAATGATTCATAAGTATCCATTGTTCAGAGTTCAGGATAAAGAGTTCAGAATCAAAGCTCTGCTTTAATGTGCGCTCATGCATTTCTTTTTTCAGTAAGAGCATTCTCTTCATATATATAGCAAATGAAATTCAAACTTGTTTAAGCTGCAGTTCTGGTAAATTGCTCTGCCTCTGAAGTTAGCTTAGAATATCATGAGAGTTATAGAAACCGTTACAGATTTTGCTAGTATTGCAAAAACTTAGTGCTTAGTTATAATCAGGCAAGAGATGTTTAATAAATAGAACAGCAAAACAAGCGATCACTTCGTGTTTTCCCTGGGTTTGGACCCCGTGTCAGCCCTGCTGGCAGTTCCTGAGAGCAGAGCAACCCAGGATTTTGGCTGTTGGTGTTTTTCTTACTGGCCTTTACCAAGGGGAGAGACAGCAGAGGTTTCTGATTTACGGGCAGATTTTTGCATGGGAATGCAGGGTGGCAGCCAGTGGGCAGTGACTAAGAGGTATTCCAACGTCTAGACATCTGTCCCAGCGTTTGTCATCGAGCAAACTGTACCCGATATTGCTTCTTTCAGAGCCTTCTTTATCTTTCATTTTACTGTTCTGTAGATCTGAGGGACAGTTGCTGCTGCAGTACTGTTTTTCTCCTGGCGTCCTGTATCATGGCTAAGCATACTGAATGGGCTTTCTAAAACCTTTCTTATCAATGGAGTACAACCAGCCCAATGCAATCATTCTTTCAATTATCTTCTTCATCTCAAGTGTCACCAGATAAGTGCTGGCATAGTATTCTTTGAACATTTCTGATATTGTTCCTTGCTTTTTTGGCTAGAAATGTATGAATATGGGATAAAGATTAAGATCTCATGTTTTACCCTTATTATTCACAGACAAAACTATGCTTGATCTCCTAAAAAGGTTCCTTTTTCCCCATCTTCTTGGTTTTGGTTCTCATTGGGATCTGGATGATGATAAGAATATTGGGCTAACTCCTGTGTTGCGATGGGAGTCGTGCCCTGTAGGATCAGGGGAAAATCCAGAGAGCCTGGTTTGGTGTTGGGCAGCCTCTGAAACTGGCGTGACGTGGAGGTGACCTGGCAGTGGGTTGCAGGACAGGACCCCCCAGATGAGACTTTGTAGATGACCAGTCTGTAGTAGGTGGCTCTGCTTCTGCTTGCTCCATCCTAGAGAGGCTTTCAGAGAGTTTAGTGCCATCAGGGGGAGGTTTTAATCTATTTGCCTTGATTTACTTTCACTTGGTGAACACAATCTGACTCCATTAAGGCACAGGCCTTTGTGGATTCTTTAAGTTCAGGAGGCGCTTGTGAACAGACTGAAGAGACAGGGTTCCCTCTGTGCTCTGGAGGTGATTAATTTCCTACCTCCTGTTCATTTTGAGGTCTATAAAGTGTGCCTTCGTGTACGCCTATGTGCTTTGTGCTATGCAGGTGGCATTTCCCTCTGAGCTGGTGTTGGTACCTCTGCCTGGGCACACCAGTGCATTTGGTTCTGGCGCCACTGGAGCGAGGAGCCCTCCTTGTCACAGTGGAGAAGGCCAGCAGGGGACTGTGGACCCTCGGGGGCCGAACTGTTGTTATTTGGCAGCGCAGTGCTTCCAGGGCTGCAGGGGTGCTCATGGGCCACACGGACATGGCATTGACCTCTGGCTTGGAGACGGAAGGAGCAGAAAGAGCAAGAAGCCGCTGGTGGGTCCTAGCTGCAAGATCAATACAAAGCTCATGGTTTCTAGAAAAAGCCCGATGGGATGGGATGGGATGTTACAGGGATAAGAAGCCAGCCTAGGATCTGTGGGTCTGTGAACAAGGCATCCATCTGGGAACTGGAAGATCTGGGGTTTTAGCACTTCTCCTGCATGGCCTTGAGTCAGGGCATTTACCTCCCTGAGATTAAGCAGCTGTATAAAGTTTACAGGTCTTTGTGACAAGAGCAGTTTACGTTACTAAAGCTCAGCATTCGCAACCATGAGTCAGGCTCCCCAGAAGCACGATGTTGGCTTATGAAGAGGGTTTTTAAAGTGATTTTTGTCTTTTGTTTATTGCCTTTTGGTTTGGAGGCCATTAGATTAATTTGGCAATATTCTTGAGGTTGTCTCTACAATTAGGAGAGCTCAAAACACTTTTAAATTTAAGGAATTAATTGTGATGTAATTATGGAGAGCTTTAGGAAAAACACCAAATATAGCAATATGTGTGAATCCTGAGGATTGGCAAGTAGGAGATTAGTGTGGGAACAAAAGAGGAATGTAGGCTTCGGTTCAAAGAGTTATTTTAAAAGAAAAATGTTGAAAATAAAGTGTGATGAAAAACAATGATTCTAATGAAGGACAAACCCCATCCATTGTACTCCAGTCGTGCTTTCTTTTTAGCCATTACAAAGTAGTGGAGGCACAGCACTGGTGACAGCAAACCAGGCAAGTAACAGAGCAGATACAACTTCAATCTCTTCATTAAAAAAAATGTTTCATGGTTGCACACAGCCACACAAAATGTATTTTCACGCTTACACATTTTAAGCATTTTTGAAAGTCACACAATTGTTTTGGTGATTTAAGTTCTAAATTGATGAAAATACAATGGGAAAGAGGGGAGTGCAACCTGGGAGGTGAGGAGCTAGGCTTTTCAAGGAAACATTGAAACATTGCATTGATTGCTGTGAAAATTCATTTAAATTCTACCTTACTTCTTCATTAAGCATTTTAAAGCAGTGCTTTCTTGGGTTAGTTCCTGCAGGACACTCAGTCTGACTTCAGGGGCAGTATTTTTAAGGACATGGGCCAATTTGCACTAATTTATACTGCTTTACTGTAAGTGCAGCTGCTCCAGATTGATGCCTGTGGAAAAGAGAATTTAGGCTACTGAGTTACATCAGGGTTGTATAAATGTAGTGACTTTACACATCATTTAGTAAGAACTGCAACAGGTGGGCGTTTGTTATTTTGCAAATAAGTAAACTGAAATACTGAGTTCTGGGTCATGATTTATGACTCATAAGCACTTGCTTTATAAGAAGGATTTTGAATGAGCTCAGTTTCCATTTGGGCATCTAAGGAGAATAATAAACTCTGACACTCGGAAGTGACTTGCTGGTGACTACACCAAGTCCTGATCAGGAATCAAAAAACCTCTTCCTGAGACAAAGACTTGTTGACTTTGGTTTCAAAATGTTTTATTTTCATGAAAGAATAGAGTGAAGGGGAGAAATATTAGATGAAACTTAAACATCTGGCAAAAGAGTAACAGAGTTTTGCAGCAAATATTGGCAAGCCAGCAAACATCACTTTAAAGAGTTGCTCTTCACTTCATGCCTTTTACATGTGTGGGGGGTTTTTTGGTTTTTTTTTGTTTGGTTTTTGTTGTTTTTTTTTTTACAAATAGGTCTTGGCATCTAAAAAAAACACTTCAAACTGAAATGGGGGCTGACTCTCGGCATTTTGATCTTACCAGCCACTTCTGGTTTAACATAGATATGACACCAATAGAAGTGAAGAGAAAAGATCATAATAAAAGTAGATCTCCATTCATCATCATTTCCCAAAAGTAATTTACATTTGAACAAAGCAGAGTAAGCAAAGTAAGGTGAGATATACCTTCTCCCCACTGGCTGCCATGGCATGTCCATGTCCCCTGTTACTGTGTCTATTGCATTCAGGCAGTTCCTAATCTCTTAAGCATTTACCTGCATGGCGCTGAGCAATTACATGGAACTGGAGATCAAAAATACTATGTAACTTAACTATGCCTGTGGGAATTCAGGGAACTCTGTCTTGCAGCCCCAGTAACAATCTTCCTCGCCACCATAAAACCATGTAGAGTACTGAATGCACAGCTGAACATTCATATATTTCCTTGCTTGGCAAAACCAATAAATCCCTTGGGCAGCTAATGATAGCATATTGGTAACCAGAATTAAAATCTGACACGACAGTCATGTAGGAATATGACCACTTAAAGAAACACAGGCACTGCTGCTGAAGATACCTCTAAAACCAGGAACTTGGATTCTGGTCTCTGCTGTGCCATAGATTATTTTTTTTTTCATTAGTTTTTAGGGAAAGCCAAAACCTGCATGTCATTCTGCAGTTCTGGTAACCACTTTGTTAAATAGCCATCCCATCCAGGTATTTGTATGAAGATTTAGGTATTAATGCCCACAGAGTGTTTGGGATCATCCTGCTTAGGAAAAGTCCTTGCCCAAACTTCTTGAAGGTGTGGTTAGGACCTTGCAGAAGCACTCTCAGAAGAACTGGTCTCTTGCACAGTGACAGAGCAGGCTGGGAAATGGAGGGATTTATCCAGTGTACGGTGGTGGGTCTGTTGCTCATGGTTGGATCCTGCAGTTAGCATGCATTCTGTGTGAGACATGATTTGACCTGCTGCCTTGCTCCTCCGTGTTTTTCCTGCTCTGGAGCCCCTGGCAGCCTCATTGCAGGCTTCTGTCCCCGCTAGCCCAGTGGCCGTGGATGCTCATCCATCCAAGCCAGTGTGTGCTCTCCCATCACTTGTCCCTCTGTGCGGCACAGGTAGCATTGCCAGAACAGGCTGATGGGCTTAAAATCACTGAGCATCTGAGAAGGTGCTTAACAAAGGCGCGTTTCCTTTGATGGTCTTGTGTTCTTTAATAAATTTTATTAGTTAATGAAACTGACTCCTTTGTACGGTACATTGGAAGAATTGCTATTCTGCTTCACTGTATAATCATTATTGCCATTAATGAGCATGTTATTCTGTCACCAATATTAATCTAACAAAGGAAACAAATACCTGGCCCTGCTGTGATGCAGGAGTCAGGAGGTTAAACACTCACTTCTGTGAATTGTGACAAACAATCCAGCCTGAGCGGCGGGAGCATGGTTGGGGGGCTGCTTTTAGAGATGCTCGATGTGTGTAGATGTAAAATACACAAGCAGCTCTTCTTGCTGGTTGTGTGATGCTGTTTTTGTGAATGGTCTCTCTTCCCTGCCTTTTGGAATCGGCACCTCCCTGAGGATAAAACGCAGAGCAAATCAGTTAGGCACAGCAGAAGATGGGGCATTTTTATACTTTGCCTTTTCATTTGGATTTGATTCCTTAGAAAAGCTGCTTAAATGGTGTTACAACTGCTTTGATACGGACTCTTAATTATGAAAAGGTAGCACCAGCAAATAGCGTTAGGTGAAAAGAGCGCAGAGGGGACAGGCAATGGGAACCTTGACTATCAATACGTCAAAATGATGAGTCTAGAAAGAAACACTTAGTGTTACAAATTTCTTGCGAAGCCCATGGCAAAGCTATTTTAGCAGCTTTCAAGAAAGGGATGTATGTCAGTCTTACTGTAGTTCCTTGAGGGAATAGATTTTGCACACAGAGGGGAGGAGAGACTGAAGTGAGGCATCTGTCATTTTCTTCGTGTTTATGATCCCTTAAAATAAAGATGAAAATTAAAGGAATGTGTTTCTCTTGTATCAAGAGTTCTTATGTTCTTCTTTAACTGGCCTCATGCAGAAGGTTTTGGCTGGTTTAGCTGGTTCTCATTTTTGTGGTGTGCAGCTCTTGTTGGCTTCCCTTGTACCAAACACACACAAGCTATTCCTTTACTGTGGGTGGCATGAAGCAAACAGCTGTGCGTGTGTTGCACTGAATTTAATGCGCATCATGGTAACAGAAGAATTAATCTGAGAAGAGACTCTTTTTGTGACGCTGTTAGCTTTGGATTTATATACTTTATTAGCTATCGGAGCTTTTTTGTTCTTGCGGCTATTGGTTAGACCCCCTATAACTCCAGTAAAACCAAGAGACACCGAGTTGCAACAATTGCAATATGCAGTATGCACACACAACCTGGATCAACCTAATTTCAGCATAGCAAACACAAAACAAAAGCTGTATATGACTTCTTAGCCTTTGTGCACATCTGCATTATTATAAATGCTAATATAATTCTGCAATGATAAATAATTAAACAATTATGGTCATGAATCAATAAGTTTAGCACATTTTTTCATCAGCAAATTGTACTGTATAAACAAGAAATATAAATTACCAAGTCTAATTTTCACTGAAAATTGTAAGCATTTTATATCTAATAATTAAAAAAGTATTAGAATTCAATGTAAGATACTTAGAACTTTAAAATTTTCTAGTTTTAACCAAACACCATTAAATTGTCATGTTTTATGTTTCTGAATCTGATTAACATTTTGAGATCTGACTATTGCAATCATTCTTTTTGTTTTCCTCTGCTAGAACCCCCCTCGCTCAACCTCTGGTTTCTCTTAAGCGCAGTTTATCAGCTTGAATCCAGCTTCAGTTGACCTCATTATGTTGCCTTTAAGAAAATATAATGTTTAAAGAGAAACAAGTACCTTTCTTCTAAGGTTTTGAAAGATCTAGCTATTTTTATCATGTACGAAGCATTTTGCTGCAGAAGGTGCAATATGGAGGCAGGGAGAAGGGAAAGCTTTTACAGCTATGTTTGCATTAAATCAAAGGTCATAGGGTTGCCTGTAATCTTTCCCACTTTCAGATCTTTGGCATTTCTAAAGAATCCATCACCCCAAATACTGGCATCTAGCTACATAATTTGAAAATAATCTCGCCCTACTCTAGAAGTAGGGGTAAAAAAGGGCACATTTTCTGAGAAAAAGCGAAGTTTGATATTTTATAAAGGTGTGCAAGTTTTCTGTGCTGAAAATCTTGCACGGACTAAGGATTTGCCACAAAGGCAGTTACTGCAGCATAGGTCTTCCTGGCTGCCCACCAGCAGCTTCCTCGTCAGTCATGCTTTAACCCAGGGACATGCTTGATCTGCTTCTACTTTGTCTCTGTTTGGTCTTAGCTGAGGCATGTTAGAACAGGAAATTTGGAAAACCAGCAGTTTCAGAGTGGAGTTTGGCATTGTGGCACCAGATCCAAAGGGGATGCTTTGGCACCAGATGCCCATCTCTGCAGTGACAGGGGCCTCCAGGACCCTCTGCCCATCACCCAGGGCTTTGGAAACTCCGATCGTTCCCTGACCTGCAGGGTGGGCACCAAACCAGCGAGGGCTCATCCTCCTGCTGTTAACCTAAGGCAGAGCTGGTGGGACCGGTTCGTTGGAGATGTTGGAGTTACGCTGCACCACAGTGCTGGAAAAGCTTCTCTTCATGAGAAAATTCAATAAGCCTATAAACCGGTATTATCTGACTGCCACGTGTTTGGTGGTGGGAATGAGTTAGGGCAGCGATCCTTCACAGCGGCCCCATCTGCAGTTCTACAAATACTCTAAGTGAACCTGCAAAATGACAAAATAGGTGACACTACCTTTTAGAAAATATGAGAAACCAGGAAAGGAATTTGGTACGGTATAGAAGGTGCTGTGACTTGGGAAAGGCAGCTTCACCAGGTGCGGTGTGGTGTCTCGGGGTCTGGTATCATCTTGCCTGGCTTCTTAATGGAAGCGCATAGTGTTAGAGGAGGGTCTCCATCCACTGAAGTGTTAAAGTTTATTTGCAGGCTTTTTTTTTTTTTTTTTAAAAAAGACCAGAAGCCTCAGGAATCTCCAGAAAGCTGGGAGATCAAGGATGCTTTCTCACAGTTTTAACGCTCGCTGGCAAGCAATTAGTTATTTGTGTTACAGAGAAGACTCACAAAGATAGTATGTTTAAAAATGTAAGCAAGTATTTTGCCTTCGGGGGAGAAAAGAAGAAGAAAATATTTTCTTCACCTTTTTGTCTTTATCTCCCTTTTTGTTTACCCTGTCTTCCTCCTTTTGATGACTAAGAGAAAGAAAACTACATATGGAGCCTGAAGATCTTTACTTTGAGTTTCTTCCTTGTGCTGAGCATCTGCTCCTCTTCCTCTAGCTTTCCCGATGAGCCGTGTTTCCATTTGTGGGTGTAAGTGTCTTTGCCTCTGATGCCAATGTCACTCTTCTTGTGGCAACCAGATTTTGTTTTACTATATGGCTCTTGGCAACATGTTTCCTGCATTCTGCTCGCTCTGTTGTGGAGTTCACACTTTCAAAGTCTAGAGATATAGATTGCTCTGCTTTCACATATATGCTTTTGTCAAAACAATTAAAGTCAAATCTCAGAAGGCGTTCCTTTTCCTTGTGCAGAGTTAGTGGGTTTGTCTTCCACTCTGAAGTGAGTCTACATGGACCATCCTTGACCTCCTTGAATCCCACGCACTCACTGTTCTCAGATTCCAGTATAAAATACTGCAGAAAATTTCATATATGCATTAGCTGGATTTTTTTTTAGGTGGCTGAAAAAGTGTATATTATTTTTCAAGTTACAGTACCTGTATTAAAAGGTACTGATGTGATAGAAGTCCTGAATTTTAAGTGTTAGGGCAAAACTGTAGAAATTCTCATTTGCCTCTCTGATAAATCCGCGGAACCTGTGGAGTAGTAAGGTGGTCATACATTTAGCATATTTCTTTATTTTTAAGATATCTACATTTAAAACTCACAGATTTCACCTATGAAAATGGATTACAGGGTGCAAAGTGGGTTTAGAAATATTTCAGAGATGTTGCTTTCATGCTTCAAATCCCTCAAAAGCCAAATGCACTCACTTCTGAAACTAAATCTTGGTTTTCACTGTTAAAAAAAAAAAAAAAAAGAAAAATGTTTAATAGCACATATGGCATAATTTCATGTGACATCTGTTTTGTAACAAACAATATTTAGCTCACTTATTTGCTGAATGATACAGTACATGCTGCAAACAAAAAGTCCAATGAACAGTTTTACATAGTTTGTAATATATCAATATTTATCACAAAAGAATGCAAAACTTAAACATTTAAGCATGTTATTGATTGTAATATGCAAAACATTGATTACTGCATGCTGCCAATGCAAAGAAAGTCTACTGAATGCCTTATGGGGTATGAAAATTAGGTAGATTTCTGAAAGAATAACTGATGTCCTCCCACTGGTGACATTTAGGCTTATGCCCCCTCAACCTAATTTGTGTCATCTTATAGGAGACAGCTGTCAATATATTTAGGATGGTTTAGCTCATAACAGAAGAAATGGTGAGAGCCTATTGGCTTAATTGCATGGAGTGATTGATTCTAATGGAAACAACATTTAGAAACTCAAAATGCACTTTCTGTTGGCAGATCTAATAGAATATCATAATGAATTGGAGCATCATGCATATACTGTACTTTCAGTGAGGACTGCAAAAGGACAGTCATGGGGTTTTATGCTGTTTTTAAATTTGATTTTAATGTTAATGTTTAAATAACAAAACCAAACCATCACAGAGACATAGTCGAAGTGAAACCAGAACATCAGAATGATGCTGAAACCACACACTGGTATGGTAATTGTCAGAGGAAGATTGTGTCCAGGTAAATTGGCTGAAGGCACTGAAATAAATGTTAGCGCTTAGCAGTGTTGTGAAATGGCAGGAGGTTTCTGGGGCTGTGCCAGTGGTGTGATGCACTGTGGAAGGATGCTCTGAAAGCAGTCACCGCTGGGGGTGATGCACATGGGTGCTGTGATCCCCAATGGATGATTTCAGTGGAGCCTCTCCCATGAACCCCAAAGACTTTGTGGAGGCACGTGGTATATTGCAGATGACAGCCGCCACTGGGCTGAAGGAAACCAAGCAGGAGCTGACACGTGTCTGGAGCTGGAGCAGAGCAAGGTCTCTGCCTTCCTGATGCTCCTCCTCACTGCCGTGTGTGGCCAGATCATTTTGGCCAGCCTCCGTGACATTTGTGGGTCTAGAGGCACCTGGGTGTATGGGCACGGGAGCTTGCCTGACGGTCTCGGAGAAGGTGCGTCGGCACTGCTGGCCACTCTGCTGCTGCAGAATATGAATCTGCTGCCTGGACAGGAGGGAGCAAAGCCTGTGCCGACTGTCTTTTCTCTGGGGTAGCGGCAAGAGCTCCAGAGCAGTTGTTCTGTGTTAACTTTTTTGTCCTCTGGCAGTTTTGCACAATAACCTCTCGCCTTTAAAGACTCGGTCAAACTATAAGTGCATCTGTCTCCAGCCTGGGCGCTCGCTCTCTTTCTCTCTCGGATTCCTGTCATTTTCTTCTTCCCATTGTAATTTCTCAGAGGCGTCTTACTCTTTCCTGAGTACCTGTATGGGAAATCAGGATTATAAAATCTTCTTCTTAACAGAAGATGCTGTGCAGTTTGGCCAGAAGCTGCTGACATAATTTCTCTTTGTTTCTACTCCTTTAAGATCTAGAAATGTGTAGGTTTTAGGCGGAGTAATATGTGGTTAAAGATTAAATGTTTTTTCCCCCCTTTCCCATAATTAGAAAGGTATGAAGAATCGGATGCAAGATTGAACAGTGTAAATCCTCCAAAATTAAAAACATTTCAGAACTGGAATAAATATTAATAAATTGGAGGCATAATGAAATGCCATAGATATGTAAGGGGAAAAGCAAGCAGGAAAGGAGGGAAGATTTTTATAGACCTTAATTACAGCAGGGTTGTTAGTAAATTTACTGAATTGTAAATGTAAAAGATTCGGATGGCCTGAGTAAAACCACATATTTAAGCCTTCTAAATGAACATTTCTGTTTTTTGTGTAATTTGTACCATCTGTGTCAAAATTCTGAGCCTAAGAAGAAAAAGCAGTGGAACAAATGTTGGTTCCATAAAACAGTCCTAGTTCATTGTTGAAATTGTCACACATTAACATTGCAGGCCATCTGGGTAGACAAAAGACTCTAACCAGATTGCTAAGATGATTTTATTGGTCTGGTATTAATCAGAATGTGGCATAATATTTAAGCAGAAAAAATGATGAGGTGAAGTGGAGTGCCTTTAACTACCCTAGCTGTGTGGTAGTTGCACAATAATCTTATTACACCATAGAGAACTGTGTTTTTAAGCAAAGATCCTAATTCTGAAATGTAAATAACAAGCTATGTGATATTTCCAATTTATAGTTTAAAATAAAATATGAAACTTAAAGAAGTAATGACTGTTGGCATATTGCAATGTGGAGATTTAAAGGCCACAGCATGGTTATATTAAATTGCGGTATACCCACAATCATGTTGGAATTAACTTTAATTTCTTTTTGTAACATTGTAAATCAGATTACACTTCATCTCAAAGAATCCAGAACTCGTGATTTACAATTGATTTTCTACATTTTGAATCTCTACACAATGCAGCAGCTTGCCTTCTCTCCGGGATCTAGAGATGACGGTATGTATGTGCATGTATGTGTGTGTGATGTTTGTTCTCGAAAATCATCTGCTTTCTTGCCTTTCACAGGCAACTGGAAAAGTCTCTCTTTTTAATATTTTCCATGATGTTGCCTCTTTCTAGTTTTTTTCCCTTATGATTCTTAAAAAACCAGTGAGTGGTTTCGCACGTGTCTCCCCGCTTTGCCAGCACCTTGAAAACTCTGCCTGCTCCCCCCATGCTGAACCTTGCCCCAGCAAGGCCCCCCAACATACAGAGATGCTTCCAAGCACCGTGGAAAACCTTGGGATGGGGTGTCCTAGGAACATCTTACACTCTCTGATGCATTTGCTGTGAAACTTACCCTGCTGGAGCACGGCGGGTGGAGGAGAGTCCTGCGGAGCTGCGGGCAGGGCTGTTCCCTCCGGAGCTGCCTCGAGGCTGGTGGATGCTGCGTCCTGCAGAGAGGACTGAGGGTCTGGCGGGGTGGGAAATGGGGAATCCATCATCAGGGTCGAGTGTGGATGTGCCCTGTCTCTAGCTGAGGACGGCGAGGGAGGCTGTGCGGTGGTGGTGGTCCCCACCTGCAGCAGAGATATGGAGATGTGGCTGTGCTGGTCCCGCCACGTTCCCAGGAGCGGGGAGCCTGGCTGCACCTCCTGCCGCCCCCAGCGCTTGCACGACAGGCGCTGCTGGGATGACAGGCTTGGCTGCCAGTTGGGTTTTGCAGAGGCCTGAGATTTTCCTATTTGTAAAATATTTCTAGTCCTGATTATTATATAGAGTGCATTCTGTGGAAGCAGCTGTAGCACGCTCCTGTGCCATTTCCCTGGCACAAAATATATGGTTGGATGCTTTCTACTCTGTAGTCTCCTGCTATGATATTCTCTCTCTCTCTCTCTCTCGCTCTCTGAAGAAACAGTTACTCGCTGCAAAACTTGTAATGGAAAGGGACTTAAATTTTCCAAAGTAATAGTATTAGGGTAATTAAACAGGTCACCTGATGTAGTTAAATAGCATAGATGCCAAATTAATATAGGACGTTTTTGCTTTTTTACCTCTGTTTTAAATTATTAATCTGTGAGGAAGGTAAGGTGGAAGGAAAAGACACTGTGAAAGAGGGATGCTGCAATTAAAGGACAGGCTGTGGAAGGCAGGGTGGTCTAGCAGGAGAAAAAAGAGGGTAAGGGTGGTCAGACTGAAACAGAAATTGGAAGGCAACAGGTTTAGAGAAAGATGTCACAAACTGTGGCTGGCACTTAAACAGTAAAAGGTGCTGTGGTGTGGCAGGGTTCGATTGAGGGCAGCTGTACATGGCCAAGGGCTCTGCCCGGGGCCGTGCTGGGCCCTCGCTTGGTGCAAAACCTCTCTCCCCTGGGGCAGATCTGGAACTGAGCAACACTAACTGAGCCCCTCAGGCTCTGCATGTTGAGTTCATTGCCTGGGTAGGAGCAGACCCTGGTTAATGTCTTAATATCTTCTGTTTGAGTGATGCGTGGCTCAGTCCAGATTGGTTGGGGGATGGGTGGCCCAAAGGCGCTTACAATGTCCTTGTCTCTTGCTGACCACAATTCTCTGGAAACGTCTCATGGGCCAATGTGTGTCTGTGATGGACCCATAGCCTGTTTGGAGATGAGGTGATGAGAGAATATATCCAAGCATGAAAACCTTGGGTAATCACGTTGCTTATCTTCTGGTGATATGCTGCTTGGCATAAATGTTAAAGGGAATTTTCCAGCTTCACCAGCATTTTGGGTGTGTTTTTTTTTTTTTACTCAGTTTTCATTAATCTTACATTTCAATGTTTAGAAATGCTAAATACTAATGTTAAAAGATGACTGAAGTCTTTGCTACTTGATTAAAGGTTTTCCATGGTTTTGCCTATTTAATAAAATATTTATCAGCCATTGCTGTGGAATTATACAGTATAGTGTAAATTAGACCTAATTAAGCAAGACATTTGGGATTGTCAGTTAGCATCACAGTACTGGCCTTGTCCTTGATGACAGATAGCAATGGTGAGGAAATGTCACTGCAGCCACACAAGTGTTGCGCTATCAGTCATATACAAGTGAATTGTGGATTAAAATGCTATTAACATAGCCAATTAAACATAGGCATAAACAAACCAGTTAAATCAATAGCAGTAGTTGCTGTGTTACAGAGCTGGTGCTTTGCTGTGTCTCTCTCTACCCATCTGAGGACCACCCAGAACAACACACGTGAAGCTGGGATGTTTTGTGTGTTGATGGTGAGAATAACACTTCAGACCAGGGGCTAACCACACCTTCACGGCATGAACACAGCAAAGCTGTTCTGGGTGTTCAATAGTGAGTTATTTCCTAGGTAAAAAATGGTTGATTTTTCCTTCTGTTAGACTCCTCTTTTTTTTTTTGTGTTATATCTGACATATATTCTAGGTCTTGTGGACTCTGTGTCTCTGTAGTTGCTGTAACTGGTCCTTGTGGGCTGAGATGTGAGTCTGGACAAGGCCAGCAAAGAGGATGGGCCATCTGAAAGGAGATTTCATAGGGTGCAACTAGGTTAGCAACCAAATAGAGATAGTCTGCTATTTCACAGCAGAATAGTCAACTGTTCCCAAGTCTTGCATGTGGCCACCATGGGGCCAGCACATCCATTTCATGCCTTCTGATTTTTTTCATGAATGCTAACCTTGGTTTTGAGCATTCTCCATCCTGGAATTATGAAGACCTCCATCTTCTGCACCTTTACTTTCAATGTTGTTAGTCTATTTTGTGATATTTCAGTATAGTCCTCTCACCAGGTCTTCTACTTTCTGCTTTAGATCAGTATAAACTTGTTTATTTTTCTGTCAAATGTAGAAACTAAGCTCTATATAAGTGTTCTTGTTCGGACTATGAAAAGAGAGAAAGTCTGGAATGAGAAGGCTGGAAGTGCTTTGAATTTTCCAGGTGTTAAATCTAATTTCTCTTCCTGGTCAACTGGTTTAATCCTTTGGTCTTAAAGGATTAAGTGCTACCTATAGTAGATCTCATCCTGATGTCAAGAGATTTCTCTGGATGGCTGGTATCCTAAAGCCCAAAGCCAGCAATATAATTCCTCTGCAAAAAGTCAGTATTGCTTTATTGAAACCCCCATTTGAACAGTACGGTGAAACATCACTGCCCTATTTATCTCTGAAGACCACCTTCTTAATCGCTACTCTCTTTATCCCCTAAGGCCACCTTACTGGCTGTAGGTTTGACAATAACAAGAGAGCACTGGGTATTTTCAGTCTTAGATCTTTCATAAGAACAAAGAAATGACTATATTTCCTCTAGATTCTTCATCTGAATCCATTTAAAAATACAAAATGGAAAATAACAGTCTGTTTATTTTTTCAGTAGTGATTAAAAGAAGTCATTCTTTAAACAACAAATGGAGAAGGAATTATTTAAAGCATATTGGTGGTCTCTTCAAAAGACTAGACATTTCTTTTTGTGGTGTATAAAGCACCTGTTAGGAAAGCCGCTTCGATAGTATGTTGGATTTTGTCCAATTAATGTCCTTTAAAAGCATCTTGATGGAAAACAATGGGGCAAAAAAAGCAAGAGCCCTGTTTCCAAAGACAACAGGGCAGGTGGCTAGTGGTGGCCTATGTTGTGGGAATACCTTGAGTAGATGGTCCCATGCTGGTTGTAAACAAACCCACCCAGTGGGTAGCAGTGAGGATGAGCTCGAGGCTAACTGCTTTACTGGGCACTGGGCTGATGGCAGTGTATTTAAAAAAAAACAAAAAACTCAAACAAAATCCCCTACATATATATAATGAAGTATTTGAGTGCTAAAGACAATCCCAAAGGTTAAAGGTAGGGAGACAAAAAGGCAGCTAAGGGAAGTAAAGTTGCTTTTGTCTGAAACCAGAGGCCAGCAGAGCCCCACTGCCTGGTCTGCTGTGGGGGGTGGTTGTATGTCACCAGCCTCTTGGTAAGATACTGCAGGTTCGGTGACCTCAGATGTCTCTGGTGTGCCAAGAGCATATTGTAGGTGGACCATGGCTTGGATCTGCATCTCTTCTCTTCCTCGTTCTTGTTCATCTGGATGTGGCAGGATCAGGGTCTGCAAATTAGAAAATGAATGAAGAGCTTGATTAGAACTTTAAATGGGATTCTTGAGACTTTCTGTTTGTACCTGAGGCAGTATGTATGCTGAAATTAAACAGCAACCACTTTTGGCATGCTTCCTCTGCTCATATAATCTCTCTAACAGACTTGTGTTTTCTTACTGAAAATTTCTCTCATGTATATATGTATTTATTTATTTATATTCAGAAACATCATGTGTGCATATGGAGTCCTGAGGAGTAACCATGGCTGTGTTCAGCCCAGCAGTGCCATGGGTCATCCTACCCCACCAAGGTATGGAGGGAATTGGGGCTTGCTGCCTGCCCTGCTCCAGTCCTGTTTTGGTTAGTGCTGAGGTGATTTCGGGCTTTTCTGACCTACTTAAAAGTTCTGCGGCCCATCCTGGATGTGAGTGATGGCCATGGGAAGCCATGGTGAGGTCCTCTGCTGTCTTCTCCTGGTGTCCAGCCCTACCACCCCTGGGGAGCCCGTACACACTACCTGTTGGCCCAGCTGCTGTCTCAGGCAATCCTCCTTTCTTCCAGTCAAGTCCTTCCCATCTCCTAAAAGGACGTTCTTTAAAGCTCATGGGTTATTTACAGTCTTTTAAGCAACAATTTGAATATTTTATACTAGACCCATGTTGATACGAGAGCATTTGTCTTGCAATAGAGAAGTCAGGAAAAAGAATAAAATGAGGGCAAAGAGGAAAAGATAGAAGAAAAAAGTGTTTCAGAGACTGGCAGTTAGTGAGGAACAGGAAAGCTGCTGGGCAATCCTGGCTGCAATCACAGTTGGAAGAAGGGAGAGGTTCTGAGCAGAGGTTACAGGCAGCTGCTGAGTGCTGTGGTGTATTTTCCTGGGAGGCTGAAGCTTGCCCGTGGAATGCTTTGGCTCGGAGGGAATGCAAACATTGTCTTGGGCTCTGCCTCTGGGCTGTGTGCTTTGGTCTTTGTAGATCGTATTTAACACTGGGCCGTGGCATCGCTGCTGCTTTGTTGGGCTGTCAAGACCACTGGGAAATGCAAGCCAATTCAGCTTTAAGTGTATTCCTCTGTCTTTCTTTTCTTTATGTAGACCATCTAACAGTAAATCTAGCTTTTGCATGTGATTATTACTTCATGACAAGGCATGATGAAGTGTTTGAGAATTTCTGTAAGTTCAAAATTATCTTTACATTGGCCCATGTTAAGATTTCTGACAATTGCCGTTAATCTTCAGTTCGGGGGAAAGGGCTTTTTCCACACCATATGGACTAGGCCAGATTGATCTGCTGCCTGTTGCCCTTCATGGGACATGAGGCACATTCTCTTGATGATGGATTGTCTACGGACGTGTTGTAGCAAAAGCGTGTTGGCGTGTACGCACAGCTGACAAAGTCCTACGCACCTATGTTTAGTCAGTGTACTTGTGGTGCATTTTGCTGTTTTATTTCCCTTGCTGCACTTACTGTGCGTTTTCACATTCCTGTTTCACTGGCTCCATGAACGTCACCAGGCTGGAGATCAGCTGCTTGTGCAATGTGCTCGGTGAAGCCTCCTATTTCTCAACAGCAAATCGGTGCAAATGTGGGCCATTAAAGCCATTATTGACTCCAGACTAAGGCTTTGCTCCCAGGCAGTTTATGCGCTATTGAAGGCTAGGTTTTTTGTTCTTTGATCCTTGTGTTTCATAAGAGCTCCCTGGCAACATCAGTAGCGCAAAGTTAACTTTTTACTAATTTATTTCTAATGAAGAAGGTGTTTTTGTGGCCAGAGAATTGAGAACTCCAAGCTCTGCTGTTTCAGGAAAGAGACCATATTTTAATGTGTGCAAATATTTCCAGGGTGTGCTCTGCTCGCTGATCATTTCCCTTAAACATCCAAAGCTACATGGTGCTAACAATACAAGATCAAGGTGCTTGTACCAACATGGCCGTTCTTGTGAATGGCAATTTATTTCTCTTATTTTAATCCACAAGTGAAACATAGCTCTGGAAATAATCACAGTCCTGTTTCCACAAGCAATACACAAACGGGTCAGGAGACGAACAGGGCGTTGTGCTCCCTAATAGTGACATTAAAGTTTGCTTCAGTGGGATCAAAATGAGTGCAGGATTTTAATGAAGTTTGTCAATTAACAAAAAAAAATATATCATTTTCCCTTTCAGAATTGTTTTGTCTAGCATTGAAAATCGATACAGATATTTATGTCCTGTAGCTGTTGATTTCTAAGCAATTAGAGTAAAACAAAAGTATTCTCAAGTTTTGTGTTTTCTTTGGTTGTGTTTGCTGCTTCTTGGATAATTTTATCCATGGAGACTTCTTTACCCCTCTGTCTTGTCAAGTCAGCTGAGTTAAAATTAAAGCATAAAATGAAATGTTTATTTAATCATGGTGATGTTCTTAAAAACTTGAGAGATTTCTTGTGTCACTAAAAAAGTGCCATCAAAACTTCCTGAACTTCTTAAAATGCATCCTCAACACTGATAATTAATGAAGATATACTAAGTAGTAAAGCAGCATTTAGTCTGTATTTGAATAATTAGAAATTTAGATGAAATTCTCCTAGTGTGTCAAATATGCTTAACTTTATTATTTTTTTTTAAAAAAAAAACCTCTCATAAAATGATCAGATCTTTTGCACAGGAGTATTTCTACCTGATTTAAATTCTGGGAACACAACAGCTTTAACTATAATACATTTTTGTGAGAGGAAGAAAAAACTATTCAGTGTTCAATTCAAGACTTTTATACAGAAAGCATAAAAGAATGTTAATGGGAGGCAAAACTGAATCCAACAGCAGAATTCATACAGCTTGGTTAATTACACAAATATTAATTCATGCAGGTCCTCTGACCAGATTTCATTGTCCTACTTGACTCTTTGTGGACTTGCATCCCATTGCTATAGCAAAGCAAAGACTGAACAATGCCGACAATGTGACTCTTCCCTGAAAATATAAACTTTGCCAGATAAGGATATACTTGAGCCTAGATTCTGAACTTAGCTCTTAATATATATTAATTCTTCGTACCATATGTGAGAACCACCGACCATGGCAAAGCAAATGAAGTGTTAATTATCCAGAAAGAGCTCAGTTCTGCCCAGTGATGAATAATGCTGCCCAGATTCAGAAATGGACTTATTTATGTGATTAAAGTTAAGCACATGCTTAATCTCATTGATCTCTAACATCAATAATGGTTTATCAATTCAGAGCTGCAATTGGTGCTGCAAACACAAAGGAGAGGTGAGTGGGATCTCTGTCTTGACTTTGCCCACTGAATTTCTCGTGGACTGGGAGGTGCAAACAGCAAAGGGTTACCACTTGGAGACAGATTTCTGGGACTTCTAAATTCTTTGCTGTTGTTGGTCTTTCCATCTTTCATTTCTCAAGTTCTGGGTGAAATTTTTGGTCACTAACATTTTGAACCAAATAGGTTTGGGTAGAAACTGTTTCAAGTTAGGGGGTGCAAGTGGGAATAATCAGACTGGCAGCAGTCTCGGTGACAGAGAATATTAAAATAGAAAATCACAAATGAAAGATAAAAAGATCTAGGGCTGAATGTCTGCGATGTGAGACAAATAACAATCAATAGCATGGATTTGTAGCCTGCTGTAACGGGGGAAATAAATAGGAATATAATGGTGCCCTCTAGACCTGGTGCTTCTGCTACTGTGCACATGTCCCTTGCATACTTGGAAATATAAATGCCATGGCACCAATATCTAATAACATTTGAGTGCAAGTTCATTTGAACTGCTTAGGTGTGGGGCATAAAACTGACATATAGTACTGGAAAGGTAATTTTGTCTTCCTTGGGCTATTTTTTGAGGCCTTTTTTTTTTTTTTTTTTTAAAGTTTTTCTTCTGTAGAATACCCTTTATCTGTCCTTAAAATGCACTGGAGAGGCAAAAAAATACCTGTCTAGGATGCTCATCTTTGATTTTTCTGTTGCAATTATTCTTCCTCGGCTGAGATTTGGTTCTTTCCAAATGTTTTTTTCAGTAGTGCGTATTAACACTTATGATCACCTTTTGTAACTTTGTTAGAAAAATCTTTATTCCCAAAGCATCTGTGTTGGAGTCCACTAAAAGCACAGACACTTCTAACCATTTTAGATAATGGGCTGAGCAGAAAAAAGCAGTCACTATTCACATAGTAGATTTGATGATTGATAGAACGGCCGTGGTTTCATTGAACAGAAATAAGCTTTAACTTTTTTGTAGTGTAACCTCAAAACATGACCGTTCTTGGTTAGCCTTGAAACTGATGACACAAGAAAGCCTACCCATCTTTAATATTAAAGGAATTAAATAAGCCGGCTTTTGTTCCATGGTCTTCAGTTAGAATAAAAGCAAAATTAGAACCATTATGGTACATTAATACCTATTTTCAAACATGAAGGGATGGGGTGGAAAACCCCTAGGAGGCTTTTCTAGCATAGAAGTTTACTTTGGGTGGGAGGAAGGGTAAGAAAGCCCTAGGGAAGAAACTACATTGACTTTTGTAATGAGTTGCATTCCAGCTGAATAGATCTCAATATCCTAAAGCTGGTTTCTGGATTGAGGGATAACGCTTGGTTTTGATGACACTGTATTTGAGAATGTGCAGTGCTATGAATACATTTATTTTCCTCTTAATCACCAAGACATCACTAATAAACTCATTCAACTATTGGTACCATGTTTTGTGAAGGTAGTTTAGAAGGGAAATAACATGGGACGGAACCAATGCCTCAAAGGTGATATGAATGCCTGATTTATGTGGTGATAAGGAGATATTTGACCAATCCTGGAAAGTACAAACAAAACAAAATTGCCTGGTTCTGAAGTTTTCTCACAAAGGTAAACTGACCTTTGTAACCCAAGACCTTTACAAAGGTTCATAAAACTTTCTGCACTACTTTGAGCCTAGTTATCAGGAGGTACACACGGCTGTCGTTTTTGGTGAGGAAATCGTACTTAAATTTCATTTGAATGGGAGAGCTCAAGCAAGGCAAGTAGCATGTGAACTTTGGAGGGTATTTTTATTTATCGGGGTAGAAGAAAGACCAGGCAGATACTGTGAGGGAAGTTACAGTGCTACTGGTTTTCCTCCTTCTGCTTGCTGGCTACTGAGTGATAGGCTGAGGAGTGCAGCATCATCTATTTCTTTTGCGTTCTTGGTTACCATAGAGCATATGCAACATACAGCAAAATACAAACATTTCCTGCTTTGTTTTCTTGGCAGTTTTCTGAATTCAGTATTCTGGAATTAAAATGAAATAGTGTGAATCAATGTAGAGCACACAGAACACCTCGTTTCTTGATCCTCTGATGAGCATTTTTAGAAAAAAAACTGCTGAAATATGCATCATAATCAATCTGATGAACAACCAATGGAGAAGGCTTTTAAATATTTAAGAAGTTCTATGTTGTAGAGAATAGCACATTTTTAAAAATGAGACTGCAAGTTCCTATAGACCAGCAGAGAAGTCCTCCACAGAAGGTTTTTGTGCCTGAAGGCTTAAAAATACCTAATGCGGTCTTGTCTAAGCTGGGGTCTGATGTGACCTCTGAAGTACATCACTGATCTTATATTGGCTCCCAGGGAGTGACCATCGCTTCCCTCCTTCCCTTCCCTAACGGGACTTGCTCCCGGTTGCCCTCGCAGCCCCCGTGCATCTGCCTCAATTTCCCATTTTTCTTGTGGCAGATCTTTCCCTAATTGTTGCTTAGAATTTCACCCCAGTGATGATCAACACCTTCCTCTGTGTCACCCCATGTGCGGACAGCAGCCTCGTGACTGGTACCCACCCGCAGCACGCCTGGGTCCCCAAGGATGCCAGGTTGGGCGTTGCTCCACTCTGCGCGCTCCTGTAAACTCCCCAGCATTGTGGGGTAATCCAATTTTTAAACAGAAGGCATAATTAATATTAAGACACTTTGAGCAACAGTGTAGCTTTGTAAATAATAATTTTTCATTATAGGAAGCGGTTTTTGTAAGGCGAAGGCTCGAATAAGGTAATATTTTTGGGTGATGCTTCAGTGAAGAGATTTTCTGGAAATCTGTGATTTACCTGTTACTAATATTAGGCTATTTAACAAGTAGGGAGCAGTACGTAGGAACAATAATAGGAATCTTAGTTAGAATGGTTTTGATGAAAGTACGCTTTAATTCACTAATTATGACAGCTAAAAGGCATTTTTACAATCAGTGTTAAAATCACTATATCTGTATTTTTACCTCACTCTTCCAGCTGCAGAACTCTCTCTAACATGTTTTTAGTCATGTTATGCAAATGCCTGTTTAAATTACTAGCAGTATTTGTTTTCTATTTCTGCCCTGTAAAACATAATTTTAATACAAGTTATTTGTGAAATGCACATTGTAAAAGGAAATAAGGTTTCAGATGGCATTTCTATGATAATTTTACTGCAAATGTTGACCATGTTTTTGTATTTGTCTGTAAAAGGTAATGCAGGCTGTACGTAAGGCATATTTCAAAGATCTAATATTGTATGTGACTAAATTAGTGAAGTAGCACTGGCTTCCCTTTGAACAGTTAGTCTAGCACTAATCATACGGAGTAAAATAGATCACTGCCTCGCATACATTTTGCGGGAGGCAGGGGCTGAACTGAGCCCTGCTGCAAAGACCAAGCGCCCTTCCCCGGCTCTA
Source organism: Falco rusticolus (assembly GCF_015220075.1). Lineage (NCBI taxonomy): Eukaryota > Metazoa > Chordata > Aves > Falconiformes > Falconidae > Falco > Falco rusticolus. Next base: position 13,583,666 of record NC_051201.1, on the reverse strand, counting down.
CCTCCCGCCGTGCGTGTCTGGCACGGGGGCTCCTGGTGCCCCTGTCTGCCGTGGAGCCGGGGCGCTCGCCCCCGCGCCGAGCAGGATCTAAAGGCTGGGCAGCCGAGCTGGTGGAAACACACACAGCTGGCACCGTGGCGCGGGCGTAATGTATGTAAATAGGGGGTAGCAAATGCATGAGCAAGTAAGTCAAGGTGAAGGGTGCGCGGAATACCTAAAACCTGGCTGTGGTGCTCTACCAGCCTGGGGAGAGGGGGGAGAACTTGGGGAGCCTGGCACAGGCTGCAGGGTTTAGCCCTGGGAAAGCGCTTGGTAAATTCCCAGCCAGATCTGCACACTGCCTCGTTAAATGCAAAACTGCAATTAAAATCATACTTTCTACTTTAGATTGATTTGTTTAATAAAAAAAGGTTAGTTGCATTTAAAAAATGTATGGGCGAGTTTGCTGCATGTGGGGAGAGTAACAGATATTGCTGGCAAGAGATTGTTCTTAATAAAACATCTCCATTTCAATGGCACGCTGTATTTTTACTTGGCTTGATCCTCAGCCTCGGAATCCAAATGGAATTTTTTTTGAAACAAGAAGAGGTTTCTAGAGGTGGTATCCTGTTGTTTGTGTCTCTGTCACACTTTTCAATCAAATGATTCGTACTAGACTGAAGTTTGACAAACCCACTGTAGTGTCACGAAGAAAAAGCTTCCCCATAAAATCAAAAACATATAGCAGATGCATGTTTTATTGAACATTACTAAAAATAGCGCTTTAAACCCTTACTCTGTCTGTAATGCTCTTTAAGTATCTTTTGAACACTGCCTTCATTATTAAGTCTCTGAGCTTCGAAAATAATTTTCTGATTCTTTCTCTTCCACAGATCTCATTTTTCAAAACAGTTGTTTGTTTCCTATTTTGCATTCGTATATGCTGAGTGAGTTGTCAGTTAGCTGATGACTATTCAGTCGTGCTGGATAAGATCCGAAGACTATGTCCGTAAGCAAATTCCAGACCCAGTATCATGAATATATTTTGAGATTCTTTAAGGATCTCAACAGAAATGAAGATATGACGTATTTTGCTTTTTGGTGACTCAACAGTCAAAGTCAGGGTGAAGGGTGGCGAGTGCCTCCTTACCTGTTGTCATCCTCATGCTGACCAGTGCGATGCAAACTGCACGCACCTTCTAACTGCTCCTTGCGTCTTGCCCGCTAGCAAGGGAAGGGGAAAAGCAGGACGCAGTAGGGCTGCTGGGTTTACAAAAGCAGGGGAGTCAAGAGATGCTAAGCAAGTGAGGACCAGGAAGTGATATAAAGCAGTTAGCAGAAAACACAGTCAAGATTTTGTTGGGCAAAATAGACAATTGAATAAATACTTCTCAAGGAGAAAATACCTTACTGGTCTTGCGTGACGTTATAAACAGCAGTTTCTGAAATGTGACATGCAAAGCTACAGTTTTATGATGTTGTGGCTTGAAATATGGCTAAAAAAGGCAGATAATTGGCTTTAAAGGATCCGGTTCAAATACCGCATTTCTTCCCTTTCTGAAACCTTCCTGTTACTGAAAGACAACACCAAGCATGTAGGGTTCTTTTCTTTTTGTTAAATCCAGTTTAATATCACCAGTGACAGAAGTCTCGTTTCTCTTGTTGAATTCTCCACCAGCCTGATGGGTGAGAGCTTTCAGCACCCATTTCTGGCATTTGCTTTCAGACATGCCATTTGCTTTGTTTTGCTTATTTTACTTTTAGGCTTGCAATATGAATAAACACTGGTACTACTTAAAAAAGGCAGCTACCTACCTATGCATGCCAACGTAAAGGGGCTGTATATAACAATTGATTTTTTTTGGTAGTCTGCAAGGAAGAAAAAACCCCTTCTTTTTTGAGTTAAATGGAAAACAGTTGTGTTGTAGAAAGGTGCCTATACCAGGAGTTGTGAAGCTTTGTGAGCATGGGCAGGGCAAGATCATTTCTGACTTAGCTTGTAGTGTTTGCAGCCATTTATCCTGGGAGGGCCTTTGGGTGTGCTGCTTCTGCTCCCCTTACAACCTGGGACAAGTCTTATGGCTCTGATAATTAATTTATCTCCATCTGAGACAGTGCCTTCTAGCTTCCATAGTTTCACAACAAAGTGTCCTTGGACAATGTGAAGGTACTTATCCTCATTCAGGGCTGTATATGTGCTATATCAAAAATCTTAACTGCTATATTAGATATGCAAATGAAAAAACCACATGTCTAGCAAGACACATTAGCTGGAAAATATCTTATTTTGGAGCTAGAGGGCTGAAAATAAATGACACGCATCCTTTGAAGAAGCTGACAAAAAACTGAGTCTTGAAGTGAGTTTTGAGCAACTCCATCCTTGCAAGTCATTTTGATTAGAAACGTGTAAACCTATGAGTCTGCCCTAGAAGTGCACAAAGCACCATAGTGCCACTGCCCTGTGCAGGACGGGGGGAAATGCACCTGCATTGGGATTTGTCCTCTTTCTCAACATCTCACAGGCTGGTCTGTTTGAATGGAGCCCAAAGTCCTCAACTCTCCTAAGAGCAGGTGATATATTAAGACAAGAGTGTATTACGCAGTAAGACATTAACAATGAATCTGAAAAGGTATTGTGAATGTTAAAATCACCCTGACTAAAATATACTGAGGTTAAAATACAGGGTAACTTTACAAATCACTATTAATTTCTTTGGCTTTCATTGCAATAACATTGATTTAATTCATTAGATTCCTTTCTAAATCTATATTTCAGTTTTAGAGTTGTCAGTTTCTGTTAATGACAATTTTGCCCATCTGTTCTAACATGAAAATGAGGCTTCATGCAGTAGACATGATAGATCTCTAATAGTTGAAGAAGTAAGAATCTTAAAGGTATTTCATCTGGATTAGACCCACTCTGATGCAGTTCACCCTTGAAATTAAGTACCTAGTACTAAAAAGTTTTAACTGTATAATCAAAAAACAAAAGTGCCATATCTTGTCATTTAGGCCACTGTATATTTCATAATTTACAGAAAAAAATTTCAAAACATTCCCACTCATTCTCTTTCTAATGACAGAGCCATAATTTTGGGTGTCAGCATATCAGAATTCCACTGGATGTGATTAGAATAAGAATTAGTTTCTTTAATTTGGCCATTCAAATGGTAGTATAACTACAGTAAGTCATTTTGCTAAGCCAGTCTTTGCTGCCAAGCTAGGTTACAACTTCTGTTTCAATCCAGGTTTAAAACTCCCGTTCCTCACGCAGGTCAATCTTCTGAAGGGGTAATTTTTCAAAGCAGTGTGGGAGTCTTAAGCACACAAATCCAGTTAGCAAATAACAAGATTATGTTCTGTGCACTGCTTTAAAAATTTACCCCTAATATCCTAGAGATAGGAGCACAGTTATTGCACATACGGCATGCGAGGTATAATTTAAATTGTTTTTAGTAAGCAATTCCTTGCATTTGTGTAATGCAATGTTATTCTGGGGAAAAAATGCCCTGCTAATTATTCAGTCTAGAAAAATAAACACATCCATTAAAGGCTAGACTACATATTAATGCATGACCTTTGTAACCATAGTGTTTTATTTGAAAATCTTCTAGAAAATTTTGTATCCATTAAATACATATGGAATTGCATTTTGTCTTTCTCACTGAAAGTTACCAAACGTACCCTGTCTCAAACTCAGCACATTTAGTGTTGCCTTGTAACAAAGGAGACGGTTCCTACGGTGTGCTTCATTGCTGCTTTTTTGTCTTAGACTTCTCTTGAAATTCAGAATATAGCTAGGAAAATCAGACTCCAGAAGCTCCTACAGGACCAGATTTTTAATTTCTAAATACAAACTACTGAAAATTTAGCTTTCCAAGCGTAATACTTCTAACAAATTAAAAATCAACAAAAATATTATGCTTTTGTTACCTGTTCAAGTGTATAGAATGTACAAAAACTTTAATCAAATACTCAGGTTTGCTCAGTTTTAAATTGTGTTAGTTTAATAGTTTCTATTCTGCTGTTTATATTAATGACATATTCCCATCTAAATATATTGCAGCGCTGAAAAGCCATCAAAACATTTCTAAGGTTGAATGAGTGCAGTTGCATTCATGATTTTTTAATAAAATGATCTCTTTCTATTGAACTGCCTCTTTTTTTTAGCAGAGATTGAGATTGTATAATATATATATACATAGTTATAGGAGCATTATAAATACAAACTGCAGCTTCATTTACTGTCTGAATGTTTGATTTCAGTTCATAGCTACACAGTAGGCTGAGAAATGTGAGTTACTGTACATAAAATATGAAAGCAAAAGAAAAAAGGATAAAAAATGAGAGATGCAATTGATTATTTTTTGCATATTGATTACAAAGTCTTATTACTTGAAGAAGCAACTAATAATTTGCTAATAGTGATTTTTCCAAGAACTAATGTTTCTAAAAATGATTTTCATCTATTCTCCTTTTCCTTTTTCACAGTCCAGTTTACATTCTCTACTTTTTAATTCTGGCCTCTTTTGCAGGCATTTGATACTTGTAGTATACGTATAAAAGCAGTTTGATATTGGCTAAATTTGGGCATAGTCCGTGTTATGAATACGAACATCTGCAATGGAATTAAAAGCAGCATTCACCAAAATCCAAGTGTGAAGTATCCCAGTTAAGCATACGATTCTGAATGCATAATTTAGTTGCCATATTTTGTTTCTTTCCTGTGTGGTATGTTTATGAAATTCTCAGATTTATTAGGTATTTAGAATTTTCCTTTAATTTCTCACTGCTTTTTCCCCTCTGTGCTTTCTGTGCCTGTAGTTGATCTGTGCATGGACTGGCCTGATGTCATTTTATTTTGTTTCTATTTGTGTTGGATGACTAGCCAGCCTATCAGGGATTTGAAATATTCAAACCAGCTGAAATTCAAGAACCTGCTATAGTTGTTTGAGTTTAAAATGCTTTTTCCTGTTAGTAAGTTGAGCCGTTCGAATACTGAGGCACCAAACAGTCCTAAATAAGACTTATCTTTAGAACCTAATGGCTGTGAATCTCCCCAGACACAGACACACATATGTTCTCTCTCATTCCCACTCCTTTTTCTTATTTTAATGTTAATTGCTGTGGGAAGATTTGGAAATTCTCTGGTTAATTCTCTGATTGCATCTATTTCAGCTGGTAGTTGTTTAGGGGAAGCAAACATGAGAAAATGGATTGGATGAGATTCCGCTCCTGAGTTGGTGACAGTCCAAAATCTGTGCATAACCTAGCTCCACAAACCCAAACCCGAATATTCTGATGACAACGGAGCTGCGAAGCATAAGGTGAGCACGTGCTGTGGAAAGCAAGGGTTGACGCAACCATGTGCCTGTGTCCCTGACCATCTTCCCTAGAAGTTTTTAAGTCAAGAAGCTGATTCCAAGGAAACTCAGCAGGGGAGGGCTGGGGCAAAAATACCGTAGTTGGTGTCCTCAAGACAGTAAGTCACTGGGTAGAGAAGAGAGAACCTGGAAGTGCTGCTGCTGCTAGAGCTTGCTGCCGACTGTGCAACGCCAAACTGGAGGCGACTGGAGTCCTGTCTTGGCAACAGCTGGGTTTTTAAAATATCTTTTCTCAGAATGTGTGAATTCCTACCATGCACATGGAGTGACCCTTTCCTTCATTTGATAAACTAGTATTCCTCCCATTTCCCAGCTACAGCGATCTGCTGCTGCTGTTCCAAGCAGAAGGTGGCTTGTATCCCCCAGACCCCTGGCCCAGCAAAGTGCCTGTGCTGTCCGGTTGGCGGTGGCTGGAGGGAACCGTCCGGCGAGCGTAGATGCAGCTAAAGCGCTCTCTCGGTGTGATGTCAGTCATTTGGTTTGTGATGAATTCATTTAAAAAATAAGCTGTTGAGAAAAGTCTTTCAGTCTGGGAACCAGGAAGGATCTGGTGTTTACTCAGACTGAGGGCCTGAGTATGAATATAAATTTTTAAATGAGTGCAGTACATTGCATGACTAGTTCATCAACTAGTTCATCAAGTGGTATCGCTAGGTTGCCTTAGTGTTACATTTGAAACCATTATACTCACAGAAAAGCTGTTCTCACAAAACAGGTAATTTAAGATAATCATGCATACAATTTAAAGATAAAGTTTATATTTGGTTTCATAGCAAATTTAGTGATCTGTTTAGAAGCATACTGAACTGAGAAAGATGAAGTATGGTGGGAATTACTTTATTTCGTCACAGAATTGGCTCTTTCATCACACCTGGCTTTGCCCTATTGCAGGTGAAGAGTATCCAGGTTGTCTAACTTGCAGGCATCTGACTTGCTTCCCTCCCGAGAGTAGAGCCACCACCTAAAGGCAGGTGGTCTTCCTACATCAGCTATTTAAGCAGGCAAAACTCAGATGCTTCACCTGACCTTCTGCAGGGTGAGCTTCCTCCTGCATACAGGCACAGGGGGAAGAATGGGGTTTATCAGGTAAAATAAATGGAAATAAGTAGCAAAATTCCCATAGGTCACTGACTGTCTGCTGTTTCACTCTTAATATTAAGAACGTATCCAGAATGTAGTAAGAACTGAGTAATAGTTGCTAATACTCATCAGGCTTAAAGTTCTTTTTGTGACGCTACAGTGGGTTTGTCAAACTTCAAGTTGGGGAAAGCTTTCAAAGGGGTAGCCCCAAGTCAGTACAGTGCCAACAGCATTGTGGCGTGGATTGAGTATGGTATTCTGCTCTGTGCTCCTAATAGTGCTGGTAAGCAGACTGTTCTAATCAGATACAAATGCTAAAATATATGAAATCTTTACCCATCTAAAAATAATAAAATATTTTGCTCCAATTAATTCTGATTGTTCTAGTAGAGCATACAATCAGCAATGCAAATAGATATTTTTACAGTTGAAATCAATAACTTATTTTCTTTTGTAATACAAAAAAAATAGAGGAAAGAGGGTATTATTAATTGCTTATAAAACTAAATCTTTGTGTGGGAAGCCTGCAGGTATTAATCTCATTATCAAGACTTTCCTTCAAAGTCTGTGTGACCATTATTGTTCATGATTTGACCACTCGAGAAATCTTGCCATAGACTCCTATTTTGAAAGTATTTATTGGAAGCTGAACGAAATTAGTTCTTTATGAGCTAAGTAATTGTAAAGTTACATTATCCTGTGGAGAGAGATAACTGATAAAATCTGACAATTTCAATTTTAAAACGGCTGTGCCTTGCTACACTGAAGTCATGATAACCCTCATATTTATAAATCTATAGCTTACTGGCTACGCATACATAGTCATGAAGTATCAGTTACGCTTACTGATAAAATTACTTTAAATATTGATTATAAAATAACCTGTGTTAACAAAAAGTATATTCCTTGCTCATGCATATGGTATTGTTTGCTTCATTTGAATTCCTGTATCTCTAATTCCTTTCTCATTTTTGTTTTATTCTCTTGAACAACCATTGTTCAACTTGGTCTGATTAGGAAGTGGGAGAAGCTTTGCTAATTCAGCTTTAATGACAGCCCTGCACCCAGCAGAATTCTTGGCTGCTGCTGAGGAACAAGGGCACTTTAGTAAGACTCGGTGTGTCTAGCCTATACGTCTTACAAAAAATTTGCAGTCTCTTCTCTAAACTGATGAGAAGAAATGGATGACAGCATTGAATATAGATAGTCCAAGCTACGAGCAACTAATGCTGCTCACTAGTCTCCTCCACACAGGTCTACTGGTCATGTCCTCCCCTTGGAGGGCTTGCATGTAGGAAGGACTTCTTGTGGTCATAGTTTCCTATGGTCTTCAAGTGACTATGGTGTCATCTTTGTCACTGGCCATGTGGCCTTGTCCTGGACGTGTGCCCTCAGCACCCAAGGGAGACAGACATCTCCGTGGTGTCCCCACCACCTCTTCGAAGAGGTGCAATTCCCTTGCAGCCCCCCTTCCCTTTCCTGCAGAAACTAATGGGGGGCATTTAGTATCCTAGAAAGGGGCTGGTGGGTCTCCAGCAGTGAGGCTTGACCCACACTGGGACAGTTATTGAGCTGCTTTACCCTCACACATGGTTCTAGATCTGCAGTGCTGATCCTGTGCCTATGTGGTTGCCTTTGAAGTCATGCATGCGGCTGTCAAAAAAGGCTTGAATTTCATCTCCAAAATGATGAGCTGGTTTCTACTTTATTCTCAATCAAATTATGTTCAAAACTATGATTCTTACAGAATTTTCTTCAGTGTTCTTTTCAGCGAGGGAAAATCAACAGATCTAGAGTATAATCGTCATAAGTTCTCATCATAATGGAGGTATCTAATTTCCAGAATGTGTTCTGTGGTAAAGACTGCTGCTTTAAACAGAAAAAACCAACCACCGTGTCCTCAGGGCAACTATGGCACCATGCAAAGCAATTATCTGTGTTCTGAACTTATGTATTTCTTTAAAATCCATCCATTTCCAAAAGTTTGCCATATATCACAGCAGACTGTCCAAAGTGACATAAACCATCCAGCAGATCAGAAGCAGCAATTCCCTTAAAATATTGTGTGTCTGTTTCCCTGCATATATGCGCAGGACAGCTGGGCCTGTGTTGTTTTTTTATCGAAAAAACATAGCATCCCAAAGCCATAACTCCTCGTTATGCATGTGGATTCGCTCACGTAATTTTTTGAGGCTGCGGATGTTGACGTGCGTTGCCACAGCAAGTTGGCGTGATGGGCTCCTGCTGCCTCCACTGCAGCCGCAGGGAGACGTTGCCTGGTGGGGTCAGTCCTGGCTACCTGTTCCCTGGGACCAGTGAGAAACTTCCCAGGTTCACTGTCACTTCCAAAAATATAATAAAATAAATACAGAAATCTCCTCAGTTTATAGACTCTTTTCCCAATTAGCTATGCTGGGGTGTGGTTAACACAAACTAATCATACTCTGGAGTGTTAAAATGTACATGGTGCAGCAGAGTGCCTCGCGTCTCCTGGGGTGTGATTATTTAATGATAATGATGCCCCCTGCAGAGGCACCTTATTGCTCTTTTGCAAAAACAATCTTTATTGAGGGGAATTAATTGCATTGTTGTTGATAGGAAGAAATAAGTTAATATTTTGAAATGATCTTTCTGGTTTGCACAGCTTAAAGGGATGTTCGCACAATTATGTCAAATAAATGACCTCCTTTGAAAGTTTCTCCATATATTTAGGTCTGGATTCCAAAACCACTCTGGATATACGTTTTTCTCTGAAGATTTGATTTCACTGGGAGTCTGAAAATGCTGAGAAGAGTTAATCTTTCTGTTCCATGGGTACCTTGTATTGCTGCCTAAAAATTGATCTCTTCAGGGTCACTGACTGTTTTCTAGTTAGAGGCAAATTTGCAGTTATACCGGATTCCCACAGCATATTTACTCTATGCAAAGTATCTGAGAGCAACTTTTATGGTAGGGTTTTTAATTAGTGCGATGTATAAAAGCAGCAAAGTTAATAAGGATGAAATTTGCTGGTGTGCTGACTTCTATGGAAGGCAATTGCCTTAGAGTCATGGTCATAGCCTAGTCTTAAATATCCATTCGTATTATTGCACTGACGCTACATAGATTTTGGAAGACGCAGCTCACAGTTCCCAACTGAAAAAGATACAAGCAGCAACATATACTTTACGTGCCTCTATCTACCCGCTAATTTATCTCCAGAATAATCGCTAATTTACTTATCTCAGTGCTAATGTTTGCTACAGTAGTTTGGGTTTTGTTTCTCACTTTATGGGAGTCTTTGCATCATTTTTATAACCTGCTTGCTTTTTTATACTAATGGTTCAGTACATCAGCATTACAGTAATAATCTAGGTATATATTCATTGTAAAATGATGATTTACTGCAGCAGGATGGATGTATTTACCGTGTATGCAATGTTGCAACAAATGAAAATATCAGAAATATGTGGCCCTGTGTCAGCGTATGTGTAGGCATACCTGAATGTGTAAACATGAATAAAGCAAAGCAACTTGGTAAAGTCACCTGCAGTGGTATTCGCTCTGTGTGAGGGACCGCGGAGAAGGATGCAGAAACCCACCGTGGGGCTGTAGCAGGTGAGCAGGAGCTCACAGGCTCCGTCTCTATCTCTGCAGCTAGTCCTGGCCGAGCTGATCCCTTGTTTCTGCTCCTGTTGACCCCAGCATGATCCACTTGTTTGGGTAACCAAGGAGGTCTTACTGCTTTCTGGGGCTTTGGCGTGCTCCTGCTCCTTGCCGGAGACATGTGATCTCTGCTGCTGCTCTGGATGAGTGTCCCATACCTGTGTCTCTGGAAGGACAAACAGTACGCTCTGAAATACTGTTATGTAAGGAGCAATCATCATCTTGCCTTTGAGACAATGTGGTTCATAGGATTGTAGGATAATTCGCGTTGGAAGGCAAATCTCTTCCCACGTGTGTGTATATATGTGTGTGCATGTGTGTGTGTGTATGTGTTTTCCCCCTCAGTTCTCTTAAAGAACTGCTCTAGCAACTTTGGGAAATTTCCATTTCATTGGTCTCTTCCACAGAACTGCCAGGTGCAAATATTCCATCATTTGTATGCCCAAAACCCAGACCTACCTGGGCTGCTTTTGATAAATGATTCTAAAATCAAGTCTGTTGATATTTTTATTAAAAAAAGAAAAATCCAGGTGAGCTGCTCATCAAAATACTGATCTGTTTATACCCAGTCTAGTGGGCTTTGCGGTTGAAGCTGGCTGTCTGTTAGTGGTACTAAGGTAGTAGGTTTTTTTTATGGTGAAACAATTTCATCTAACATTAAAGTTGCTGATTGAGAGGCCCAACAAAGTCCTCTCTCAGTGCGCAGCAGCTTCCTCTTGGATGGACTGGGACAAAGACATCTAGTCTCCCCTGTTGTTATTGCTCCTAAATTTGGTCATGATATTATTTGTTTATATGCTTAGACCACATAATAACTTAAATAATATTCAGTGATCATGACAATTAGGTGCCCAGCTTCTACTGTGGGTACCTATGTATTCCTCAAAGTCACACCTTCTGTTTACATCACCAGTTATTTTTTGGATAAATAGCCCTAGAAAAGGCATGTACCATGATTTCACTCTGAGACCCGTGATACTTGCATGGAGGTAGTTTTCAAATAGAAAATAATGTTTCCTGAATGACCACCCAAGGTATTTAGTTTCTGTTTTCTAATTGCCCTTTAGGTTTCTCTAAGCCAGAGCTATCAGTGGTCAGTGCAGCTTGGGACTGGAGAATGATGGTACACAGGTATCAACTGCTTTCTGTTGTTACAGTCACAGGGGCAGGGGAGAACTGTGTGTCCAGGACAAGAAAAAGTTTATGGGGAGAAGTGATTAGTTCCCAAAACAATCTGGTGTCTGGCAAAGAAATATCTGTAATGACAGAAGCCAGCATCATGAGAGAGGGGACACTGGAGGAAGAAACCTTGATATTCCTGGTTATATGAACACTGTGCAGCCTCACTTCAATAACTTTTCAGGCCACATTGGTACCTGAATAATGTCCATTTGAAGAAAGGTTTGGCTGGTGATTGCATTCAGACCTTTCAGGGTTTTTTTTCCTCTTAATTTTGTTCTTATAGAAACAGTTTCCACCTAGGCAGTCCTAGATGTAGTTAAGTAGGATTGACCCACCAATATACGAGCAGCCTGCCTTTCACCTGTATGGAGCCAAGATTCTGGATCAGCTTCTACGCTAAATATGAAATATTAGATCTGGATAAACTAATTTATGTTGTATAAAGACTGGTTGCTTCCTCTTCGGAGAGCAAATGGATATTTTGATTTTTTCCATCTTTCCAGCTGGAAAAACAGCTGAACCTGGAGCGGCTTGAATGCAGATTTCTTACTCGCATGGAAAAAGGATGGACAATTACATCATCCATTTAAATTACTTCAGCCCCTACAAAAAGATAAGCATATTTGGTCTGTCTCCTGTTAGCTGGATCAGTAATAATACTGTTTTAAAATTTTTTGTGTCTCCCTTTTTTTTCCAGACCTGTATGACAAGGTCAGTCATTGTCTAGAGCCTTGTTTTATTAGCTTTGATAGATAGAGTTAAAAATTTGAAACTTTCAGGGATACTAGGGGTGTTAATAGAAAGTGAAGAAAAGAATGTGCCAGAGAGCAATAGAAGCTGGGAAAAAACAGTACAGATGCTGGAAGATGTACTTCATAAATGAAGCTGAGAGAAAAGTCATCCCACAGTCTTGCAAGAAGGCAAGGGAAGGCAGGAAGGAATTGGCAGAGGAAGCTGGCCCCTCCAGCATCCCTGACCTACCTGGTTTGGGAGATGACAGTGCTACGTGTGTGAGCAGAAAACATGAAACAGAATAATCTAATACAACGAATCAACTCAGTCCTTGAAAGCCAAAGCAAGCAGCATGCAAACTGAAGATGAAGAGTCGGCTTTGCATCCATCCAGGTTATCTCTCGGGTGCTGCTGCCCAGTACCAGGTAGGTCTGTGGGAAGAAACAGTACACCTGAGTCCCGACTGCCCGAGTACTCGGACCACAGCCCTGCCGATCCATTTCAGTAACAAACTGCTGCTTTGAGCAGTCTCGTGAAAGACGGTGCTTACAGGAACTATCCATAGGTAGGCTCTTGGGAAATGTCTGTTTGATACAATTTATGTCACTGAATGAATGAGAAGTTGCTGATGATGTTGCTGTGGGTTGCACAGTATTTGGTGAAGTTGCGGTTTGTTTTTTTCTGGTTTTTGTTTGGTTTGGGTTTTGTAAGCTGTAGAAATCAGTGAGAGAAAAGCTTTTTAAAAAAGTTAGATCAAGTATTAAGAAAAAAATAAATGAATTGATTAAAGGAACTTCTCTTTAGAAGATGCCTTCATTGGGAAATGTGTGCCTTGTCTTGATTGTCAGTCTCCACTATTTTTCCTCTTGCCTTTATCTCAGATAACAAGCAGAGCTGATCAGCAATTTCCCCATGAAATAGGAATAATAAAGCTATCTCTACCTGATTTATTGGCAGTGTAGATGTATATTAGATCTATCTGGAACTCCTTCTCTCTGCTGATGGTGGTAGTGGACCAGTGCTTGAGGGATAGGGTGCTAAAACCCAAGACCTTCAAAAACAGGAAGGACCATCCTGGGGAAAACAGAAATCTCTTAAAAGCTGTGTTGTAGACATGTGGTTTTTTTAATGTGTGGCATATAATGCAGTTAATCTTCTTACAAAGTCACTGCTTAGAGAGCAATATGAAAGGAAATCCTGATAAAAGGCACCGGTGTAAATTTGACATTGCATGTAGCAGTCAGCTTTGCACATTGTAATTGGAGGGGACAGGATACTTGTTTATTCAGAGTGAGAATGATGCTATAAATTTCAGGTATGAGATTAAAAAATAACTAGACTTCATTTTAAAATCTCCTTCCCCTTTATTCCTCTTCCTTTCAGCCACAGTCCTTGTTCGAGCTCCTTGCAAAGGAGAGAGAATCACTGATCCTATTCCATGTGAGGGAGTGGGAAGCAAATGCAAATGGGGGAGGCAAGTGCCTCTGGGCTCCAGATGTGATGCTCTGCAAGGCTCATGTTGCCCCGTCTCCAGCAGCGATTCCTCTGCGGGTCTCATTAACCTTGTGAAATTGGGCAGGAAAAGGCCAAGAGCATGGCCCTTCCAGAGTCCTTCCACCTGCTCCAGGCTTTGGAAGAGAGGTGAGGCTGAGGGATGCGACTTG